>NW_025534727.1:0-72500 GCF_020615455.1 Coregonus clupeaformis
ATGGGATAATATGGTATGGTGAGGTCCCTCAGTATGGTGATAATATGGTATGGTGAGGTCCCTCAGTATGGTGATACGGATATGGTATGGTGAGGTCCCTCAGTATGGTGATAATATGGTATGGTGAGGTCCCTCAGTATGGTGATAATATGGTATGGTGAGGTCCCTCAGTATGGTGATAAGAGGTGGTGAGGTCCTCAGTATGGTGATAATATGGTATGGTGAGGTCCCTCAGTATGGTGATACATATGGTATGGTGAGGTCCCTCAGTGTGGTGATAATATGGTATGGTGAGGTCCTCAGTATGGGTGATATATGGGTATGGTGAGGTCCCTCAGTATGGTGATAATATGGTATGGTGAGGTCCCTCAGTATGGTGATAATATGGTATGGTGAGGTCCCTCAGTATGGTGATAATATGGTATGGTGAGGTCCCTCAGTATGGTGATAAGTGGTATGGTGAGGTCCCTCAGTATATGGTGATATATGGTGAGGTCCCTCAGTATGGTGATAATATGGCATGGTGAGGTCCCTCAGTACATGGTGATAATATGGTCATGGTGAGGTCCCTCAGTATGGTGATAATATGGTATGGTGAGGTCCCTCAGTATGGTGATAATTGGTATGGTGAGGTCCCTCAGTAATGGTGATAATATGGTATGGTGAGGTCCCTCGGAGTATGGTGATAATATGGTATGGTGAGGTCCCTCAGTATGGTGATAATATGGTATGGTGGGAGGTCCTCAGTGGTGATAATATGGTAGGTGGAGAGGTCCTCAGTATGGTGATAATATGGTATGGGTGAGGTCCTCAGTATGGTGATAAAAATGGTATGGTGAGGTCCCTCCAGTATGGTGATAATAAGGGTGGTGAGGTCCCAGTATGGTGATATGGTATGGTATGGTGAGGTCCCTCAGTGTGGTGATAATATGGTAGTGGTGAGGTCCCTCAGTATGGTGATAATATGGTATGGTGAGGTCCCTCAGTATGGTGATAATATGGTATGGTGAGGTCCTCAGTATGGTGATAATGTATGGTGAGGTCCCTCAGTATGGTGATAATAATAAGTGGTATGGTGAGGTCCCATCAGTATGGTGATAAATATGGTATGGTGAGGTCCCTCAGTATGGTGATAAAGTAGATGGTGAGGTCCCTCAGTATGGTGATAATATGGATATGGTGAGGTCCCTCAGTATGGTGATAATATGGTGATGGTGAGGTGCCCTCAGTGATGGTGATATAATATGGTCGACATGGTGAGGTCCCTCAGTATGGTGATAATATGGTAATGGTGAGGTCCCTCAGTATGGTGATAATAGTGGTATGGTGAGGTCCCTCAGTATGGTGATAATATGGTATGGTGAGGTCTCAGTGTGGTGATAATATGGTATGGTGAGGTCTTCCAGTATGGTGATAATATATGGTGAGGTCCTCAGTATGGTGATAATATGGTATGGTGAGGTCCTCAGATTATGGTGATAATATGGTAATACATGGTGAGGTCCCTCAGTATGGTGATACATGGTATGGTGAGGTCCCTCAGTATGGTGATAATATGGTAGATGGTGAGGTCCCTCAGTATGGTGATAAATGGTGCAGGTCCCTCAGTATGGTGATAATATGGTATGGTGAGGTCCTCAGTATGGTGATAAGTGAGGAGTATGGATATGGTGAGGTCCCTCAGTATGGTGATAAGGGTATGGATATGGTGAGGTCCTCAGTATGGTGATAATATGGTATGGTGAGGTCCCTCAGTACATGGTGATAATATGAAGGGTGAGGTCCCTCAGTGTGGTGATAATATGGTATGGTGAGGTCCTCAGTATGGTGATAATATGGTATGGTGAGGTCCCTCAGTAATGGTGATAATATGGAAGGGTGAGGTCCCTCAGTATGGTGATAAAAGGTGCGTATGGTGAGGTCCTCAGTATGGTGATAATATATGGTGAGGTCCCTCAGTATGGTGATAATATGGTATGGTGAGGTCCCTCCAGTATGGTGATAATATGGTATGGTGAGGTCCCTCAGTATAGTGATAATATGGTGAGGTCCTCAGTATGGTGATGTATGGTGGGTCCTCAGTATGGTGATAATATGGTATGGTGAGGTCCCTCCAGTATGGTGATAATATGGTATGGTGAGGTCCTCAGTATGTTGATAATATGGTATGGTGAGGTCCTCAGTATGGTGATAATATGGTATGAGTGAGGTCCCTCAGTATGGTGATAATATGGTGAGGTCCCTCAGTATGGTGATAATATGGTATGGTGAGGTCCCTCAGTATGGTGATAATATGGTGGGGTCACTCAGTATGATATTATGGTATGGTGAGGTCCCTCCAGTATGGTGATATGGTATGGTGAGGTCCCTCAGTATGGTGATATGGTGAGTCCCTCAGTATGGTGATAATATGGTATGGTGAGGTCCCTCAGTATGGTGATAATATGGTGAGGTCCCTCAGTATGGTGATAATATGGTATGGTGAGGTCCCTATATATATGTGGGATGTGATATTTGAGGAAACAAAACAATTATATGAAGAGTTATAACAAATGTATAATCACTAAAAACAGACGAGGGCTTCTGTGGTCAATTTCCATAAGAGCAAGGCTACATTCTGATGCTCTACCCTTCATTCTGATGCTCTACCCTTCATTCTGATGCTCTACCCTTCATTCTGATGCTCTACCCTTCATTCTGATGCTCTACCCTTCATTCTGATGCTCTACCCTTCATTCTGATGCTCTACCCTTCATTCTGATGCTCTACCCTTCATTCTGATGCTCTACCCTTCATTCTGATGCTCTACCCTTCTCCCAAAGTGTGCACTTGTTCACTCCCCCTCATGGATGTAAAAGGAATAGACTGGTGTTAGGAATATGTTGGAGTGTACGAGCGACACCCTTCTGGAGAAGGGTAGGCAATCAGAACACACTGACAACTCACCTTTTCTTGTCGGGAATCAAGGCACACTCCGAGATGTTCGACAGATGTCCTCTCTCAAACACCAATAGTGCGGCACCACTCTCTGTGTCCTTCAGAAGCAGACACGCATAGTGTGTCCCTAATAGCACCCTATTCCCTACATAGTGCACTACTCTTGACCAGAGCCCTATACGCCTTGGTCAGAAGTAGTGCACTATGTTGGGAATAGGGTGCTATTTGGGATATATCCATAGCATATACACTACTGGTCAAAAGTTTCGGAACACCTACTCATTCAAGGGTTTTTCTTTATTTTTACTATATTCAACATTGTAGAATAATAGTGAAGACATCAAAACTATGAAATAACAAATATGGAATCATGTAGTAACCAAAAAACTGTTAAACAAATCAAAATATATTTTATATTTGAGATTGTTCAAATAGCCACCCTTTGCTTTGATGACAGCTTTGCACAGGCTAGACATTCTCTCAACCAGCTTCATGAGGTAGTCACCTGGAATGCACTTCAATGAACAGGTGTACCTTCTAAGCATGTTAACCCCCGTAAGGTTGCCGGCCCAAACGGCATTCCTAGCTGCGTCGTCAGAGCATGTTCAGACCAGGTGGCTGGTGTGTTTACGGACATATTCATAATCATATATTCATATTTACGGACTCTCCCTATCCCAGTCCGCTGTCCCCACATGCTTCAAGATGGCCACCATTGTTCCTGTACCCAAGAAAGCAAAGGTAACTGAACTAAATCACTATCGCCCGAAGAACCCACCTCTGTCATCATGAAGTGCTTTGAGAGACTAGTCAAGGATCATATCACCTCTACCTTACCTGTCACCCTAGACCCACTTCAATTTGCTTACCGCCCCAATAGATCCACAGACAATGCAATCGCCATCACACTGCACACTGCCCACTGCCCTATCCCATCTGGACAAGAGGAATACCTATGTAAGAATGCTGTTCATTGACTATAGCTCAGCATTCAACACCATAGTACCGTCCAAGCTCATCATTAAGCTCGAGGCCCTGGGTCTGAACCCCGTCCTGTGCAAATGGGTCCTGGACTTCCTGACGGGCCGCCCCCAGGTGGTGAAGGTAGGAAACAACATCTCCACTTCACTGATCCTCAACACTGGGGCCCCACAAGGGTGCATGCTCAGCCCCCTCCTGTACTCCCTGTTCACCCATGACTGCGTGGCCAAACACGCCTCCAACTCAATCATCAAGTTTGCAGACGACACAACATTAGTAGGCTTGATTACTAACAATGTTGAGACAGCCTACAGAGAGGAGGTGAGGGCTCTGGGAGTGTGGTGCCAGGAAAATAACCTCTCACTCAACGTCAACAAAACAAAGGAGATGATCGTGGACTTCAGGAAACAGCAGAGGGTGCACCCCCCTATCCACATCGACGGGACCGCAGTGGAGAAGGTGGAAAGCTTCAAGTTCCTTGGCGTACACATCACTGACAATCTGAAATGGTCCACCCACCCAGACAGTGTGGTGAAGAAGGCGCAACAGAGATTTTAACAAAGCAAATTTGAGGACTAGGCTGCCAAAGTTCTATCAACATATCGACTGTTGTACTAGCGCTGCCAAAATCCTCGACCATTGCTATTCGAACTTCCGGGATGGTTATAAGGCCCTCCCCTGCCCTCCTTTCGGCAAATCTGACCACGACTCCATTTTGCTCCTCCCTTCCTATAGGCAGAAACTCAAACAGGAAATACCCATGCTAAGGACTATCCAACGCTGGTCTGACCAATCGGAATCTACGCTTCAAGATTGTTTTGATCACACGGACTGGGATATGTTCCGGGTAGCTTCCGAAAATAATTTAGACAAATACACTGAAATGGTGACTGAGTTTATCAGGAAGTGTATAGGTGATGTTGTGCCCACTGTGACTATTAAAACCTACCCTAACCAGAAACCGTGGATAGACGGCAGCATTTTCACCAATCTGAAAGCGCGAACCACCGCATTCAACCATGGCAAGGTGACTGGGAATATGGCAGAATACAAACAGTGTAGCTACTCACTCCGCAAGGCAATTAAACTGGCAATTAAACTGGCAAAACATCTGTATAGAGACAAAGTGGTGTCGCAATTCAATGGCTCAGACACGAGACGTATGTGACGGGACCGCAGTGGAGAAGGTGGAAAGCTTCAAGTTCCTTGGCGTACACATCACAGACAAACTGAAATGGTCCACCCACGCAGACAGTGTGGTGTAGAAGGCGCAACAGAGCCTCTTCAACCTCAGGAGGCTGAAGAAATTCGCCTTGGCACCTAAAACCCTCACAAACTTTTACAAACGCACAATTGAGAGCATCCTGTCGGGCTGTATCGCCGCCTGGTACGGCAACTGCACCGCCCACAACCGCAGGGCTCTCCAGAGGGTGGTGCGGTCTGCCGAACGCATTACCGGGGGCAAACTACCCGCCCTCCAAGACACCTACAGCACCCGATGTCACAGGAAGGCCAAAAAGATCATCAAGGACATCAACCACCCGAGCCACTGCCTGTTCACCCCGCTATCATCCAGAAGGCGAGGTCAGTACAGGTGCATCAAAGCTGGGACCGAGAGAATGAAAAACAGCTTCTATCTCATGGCCATCAGACTGTTAAATAGCCATCACTAGCACATTAGAGGCTGCTGCTGCCTATTGAAATCACTGGCCACTTTAAGAAATGGAACACTAGTCACTTTAATAATGTTCACATATCTTGCACTACTCATCTCATACAGTGGTAGAACAAGTATTTGATACACTGCCGATTTTGCAGGTTTTCCTACTTACAAAGCATGTAGAGGTCTGTAATTTTTATCATAGGTACACTTCAACTGTGAGAGACGGAATCTAAAACAAAAATCCAGAAAATCACATTGTATGATTTTTAAGTAATTAATTTGCATTTTATTTCATGATATAAGTATTTGATCACCTACCAACCAGTAAGAATTCCATCTCTCACAGACCTGTTAGTTTTTCATTAAGAAGCCCTCCTGTTCTCCACTCATTACCTGTATTAACTGCACCTGTTTGAACTCGTTACCTGTATAAAAGACACCTGTCCACACACTCAATCAAACAGACTCCAACCTCTCCACAATGGCCAAGACCAGAGAGCTGTGTAAGGACATCAGGGATAAAATTGTAGACCTGCACAAGGCTGGGATGGGCTACAGGACAATAGGCAAGCAGCTTGGTGAGAAGGCAACAACTGTTGGCGCAATTATTAGAAAATAGAAGAAGTTCAAGATGACGGTCAATCACCCTCGGTCTGGGGCTCCATGCAAGATCTCACCTCGTGGGGCATCAATGATCATGAGGAAGGTGAGGGATCAGCCCAGAACTACACGGCAGGACCTGGTCTTAGACCTGAAGAGAGCTGGGACCACAGTCTCAAAGAAAACCATTAGTAACACACTACGCCGTCATGGATTAAAATCCTGCAGCGCACGCAAGGTCCCCCTGCTCAAGCCAGCGCATGTCCAGGCCCGTCTGAAGTTTGCCAATGACCATCTGGATGATCCAGAGGAGGAATGGGAGAAGGTCATGTGGTCTGATGAGACAAAAATAGAGCTTTTTGGTCTAAACTCCACTCGCCGTGTTTTGAGGAAGAAGAAGGATGAGTACAACCCCAAGAACACCATCCCAACCGTGAAGCATGGAGGTGGAAACATCATTCTTTGGGGATGCTTTTCTGCAAAGGGGACAGGACGACTGCACCGTATTGAGGGGAGGATGGATGGGGCCATGTATCGCGAGATCTTGGCCAACAACCTCCTTCCCTCAGTAAGAGCATTGAAGATGGGTCGTGGCTGGGTCTTCCAGCATGACAACGACCCAAAACACACAGCCAGGGCAACTAAGGAGTGGCTCCGTAAGAAGCATCTCAAGGTCCTGGAGTGGCCTAGCCAGTCTCCAGACCTGAACCCAATAGAAAATCTTTGGAGGGAGCTGAAAGTCCGTATTGCCCAGCAACAGCCCCGAAACCTGAAGGATCTGGAGAAGGTCTGTATGGAGGAGTGGGCCAAAATCCCTGCTGCAGTGTGTGCAAACCTGGTCAAGACCTACAGGATACGTATGATCTCTGTAATTGCAAACAAAGGTTTCTGTACCAAATATTAAGTTCTGCTTTTCTGATGTATCAAATACTTATGTCATGCAATAAAATGCAAATTAATTACTTAAAAATCATACAATGTGATTTTCTGGATTTTTGTTTTAGATTCCGTCTCTCACAGTTGAAGTGTACCTATGATAAAAATTACAGACCTCTACATGCTTTGTAAATAGGAAAACCTGCAAAATCAGCAGTGTATCAAATACTTGTTCTCCCCACTGTATGTATATACTGCATTCTATTCTATAATATTCTACTGTATCTTAGTCCATGCCGCTCTGTCATTGCTTGTCCATATATGTATATTTTCTTAAATTCCATTCCTTACTAGTTTTGTGTGTATTAGGTATATGTTGTGAAATTGTTGGATATTACTGCACTGTCGGAGCTGGAAGCACAAGCATTTCGCTACACCCGCTATAACATCTGCTAAACACGTGTATGTGACAAATAAAATTTGATTTTATTTTATTTAAAAGTTCATTTGTGGAATGTATTTCCTTCTTAATGTGTTTGAGCCAATTAGTTGTGTTGTGACAAGGTAGGGGGGTATACAGAAGATAGCCCTATTTAGTAAAATACCAAGTCCATATTATGGCAAGAACAGCTCAAATAAGCAAAGAGAAACGACAGTCCATCATTACTTTAAGACAAGAAGGTCAGTCAATACGGAACATTTCAAGAACTTTGAACGTTTCTTCAAGTGCAGTCGCAAAAAACATCAAGCGCTATGATGAAACTGGCTCTCATGAGGACCGCCACAGGAATGGAAGACCCAGAGTTACCTCTGCTGCAGAGGATAAGTTCAATAGAGTTACCAGCCTCAGAAATTGCATCCCAAATAAATGCTTCACAGAGTTCAAGTCACAGACACATCTCAACATCAACTGTTCAGAGGAGACTGTGTGAATCAGGCCTTCATAGTCGAATTGCTGCAAAGAATCCACTACTAAAGGACACCAATAAGAAGAAGAGACTTGCTTGGGCCAAGAAACACGAGCAATGGATATTAGACCGGTGGAAATGTGTCCTTTTGTCTGGAATCCAAATTGGAGATTTTTGGTTCCAACCGTCATGCCTTTATGAGATGCGGTGTGGGTGAATGGATGATCTCCGCATGTGTATTTCCCACCGTAAAGCATGGAAGAGGAGGTGTTATGGTGTGGGGGTGCTTTGCTGGTGACGCTGTCTGTGATTTATTTAGAATTCAAGGCACACTTAACCAGCATGGCTACCACAGCATTCTGCAGCGATACACCATCCCATCTGGTTTGGGCTTAGTGAGACTATAATTTGTTTTTCAACAGGACAATGACCCAAAACATCTCTAGGCTGTGGAAGGGCTATTTGACCAAGAAGGAGAGTGATGGAGTGCTGCATCAGATGACCTGGCCTCCACAATCCCCAGACCTCAACCCAATTGAGATGGTTTGGGATGAGTCAGACCGCAGAGAGTGAAGGAAAAGCAGCCAACAAGTGCTCAGCATATGTGGGAACTCCTTCAAGACTGTTGGAAAAGCATTCCAGGTGAAGCTGGTTGAGAGAATACCAAGGGTGTGCAAAGCTGTCATCAAGGCAAAGGGTGGCTATTTGAAGAATGTCAAATATAAAACATATTTTGATTTGTTTAACAGTTTTCTGGTGACTACATGATTCCATATGTGTTATTTCATATTTTTGATGTCTTCACTATTATTCAACAAAGTAGAACATAGTAAAAATAAAGAAAAACCCTTGAAGGAGTAGGTGTGTCCAAACTTTTGACCAGTAGTTTACTTCAGGTTAATAGCTATAGGCCAGATGGCACAATAAGCTTTCAACATGAATATTTTATTATAGGTAAGATAGGCATCCACGTTCACTAGTGAAAGGCAATCTTCATAAACACTGAGATGGATAGGTGAGTGACACGTCACACAGATGGAAACTGAAATAGCTTTAATAATAGGCCTTATAATTGCCTTGAGATGTGTATGCCTGTATTCATTAATAAACACACCCGCGTCTCAAATGGCTACCTAATTCCCTGCACAGTGCACTACTTTTGGCCAAAAGTAGCACACTATATAGAGAATAGTGTGCCATTTGAGACACAGTCCTAGTGTTTCATAGACCTGTGAGGTATAGGCCTACCCATAGTGTGGCCGTCTTGTCGTGGGAGCTGGTCAGGACTTTGGTGTCGTCAAAGCAGAAGTGACAGCTGGTGATGGCGTCTGTGTGACCCTTCAGCACCTTGACGGGGATCTGAAGAGGCATGGGGAATCAAGCCCCATCTCACATCTTCATTACACCATGATGGGGATCTGAAGAGGCATGGGGAATCAAGCCCCATCTCACATCTTCATTACACCATGATGGGGATCTGAAGAGGCATGGGGAATCAAGCCCCATCTCACATCTTCATTACACCATGATGGGGATCTGAAGAGGCATGGGGAATCAAGCCCCATCTCACATCTTCATTACACCATGATGGGGATCTGAAGAGGCATGGGGAATCAAGCCCCATCTCACATCTTCATTACACCATGACGGGGTTCTGAAGAGGCATGGGGAATCAAGCCCCATCTCACATCTTCATTACACCATGATGGGGATCTGAAGAGGCATGGGGAATCAAGCCCCATCTCACATCTTCATTACACCATGACGGGGTCCTGAAGAGGCATGGGTAATCAAGCCCCATCTCACATCTTCATTACACCATGACGGGGTCCTGAAGAGGCATGGGGAATCAAGCCCCATCTCACATCTTCATTACACCATGATGGGGATCTGAAGAGGCATGGGGAATCAAGCCCCATCTCACATCTTCATTACACCATGATGGGGATCTGAAGAGGCATGGGGAATCAAGCCCCATCTCACATCTTCATTACACCCATGATGGGGATCTGAAGAGGCATGGGGAATCAAGCCCCATCTCACATCTTCATTACACCATGATGGGGATCTGAAGAGGCATGGGGAATCAAGCCCCATCACATCTTCATTACACCATGATGGGGATCTGAAGAGGCATGGGGAATCAAGCCCCATCTCACATCTTCATTACACCATGATGGGGTTCTGAAGAGGCATGGGGAATCAAGCCCCATCTCACATCTTCATTACACCATGATGGGGATCTGAAGAGGCATGGGGAATCAAGCCCCATCTCACATCTTCATTACACATAGTAATAATATGTGGGCTAAATTATGTTTCCCTGGCACTGTTTCACATGCTAACGTTTTAGCATTTTTGGCACAAATCCCTTTCAAGTCATGGCACTGATATTAGCATCTTTCGCGCATCATGTCCAAATCATCCGAAAGTATTTAAAAGTATGAAAATGTATGCACTCACTATCTGTAAGTCGCTCTGGATAAGAGCATCTGCTAAAATGACTACATTTACATTTACGTCATTTAGTGAATACCTTTTTTAATTTTATTTATACTGGCCCCCCGTGGGAATCGAACCCACAACCCTGGCGTTGCAAACGCCATGCTCTATCAACTGAGCTACATCCCTGCCGGCAATTCCCTCCCCTACCCTGGACAACTGTGCGCCGCCCATGAGTCTCCCGGTCGCGGCCGGCTGCGACAGAGCCTGGATTAGAACCAGGATCTCTAGTGGCACAGCTAGCACTGCGATGCAGTGCCTTAGACCACTGCGCCATGTGAAGCTCAACAAAGTCACTTAAATATGTTTTCAATGCGACTAAAGCATTGCAGTAATGATAATCTGAATGCCAATAATTTAATACCATAGCCGGGGTCTGGTCTTTCTGTTCTAAAATGGCACCTCAATGAATGACCCATCTGTTGAGATGTCTTTGTCATCATTTATATGTTTGGCCACCTGCCAGATTTATAGCAGGCAGGCTTTTCATGCAGTGTTTCCCAGCCTGCTCCCAGATCTGTTTGTGCTTTTGCCAACTCATTGTCAAGACAAGCAAAATGACAAGAATACCTATCATAAGGTGGATGCACCAATTTGTAAGTGGCTCTAGATAAGAGCCATCATTCATGTTATTGTCAGGGTTATGACACAGGTGCAATGCAATCAATTATGTATATGTGGCTAGCTGTTAGCTTGCCTTGCTAACGTTAACTATTAGTTTACCAATCATTCATTGAAGTTTGTAGTTTTAAAACGGTTCACATGGAAGTAGCTGCACACTATTATAGCACATAAACCTAGCTAGCTAACTGCTCTAGAATTGAGTTATCAACATGAACACTATATTCAACTCATTCCCTTTCTAGCCAGCTAGCTAACTGATACCTGGGCAAGGGCCTGATGCTCCCACACCGAGACACTCATCTTCTCCACATCGTTCTCCTCCTTCTCCTCATCAATGGTCTCATCAAGTGACAAAGGGTCGATATTTCTCCTCGTCATTTTTCCCAGGAAACGAAATGAGTTTCTCTATGTTCAGGAATTTCAATGTTTTTCGCTAAAGTAGCTCGCTAGCTACCCAGTCAGAGTAACCAATGTTGTCCAAAGTTTGCTCTGCCGGTCAGTGCGTTCCCATAGCAACGGTGATGCATCTGGAGCGCTGAGTTTGGTGTGACTGAGATGAACTGCAGTGTGAACTGTGCAGGCTACACACACACTGACAGGGAAGAGTTTCTTTGTAATGAAAAGATTTTCATTGTCATTTTTAAGTAAGAAAAAGCATACCGTACCAGTTAAAAGTTTGGACACACCTACTCATTGCAGGGTTTTTCTTTATTTTTACTATGTTCTATTTTGTAGAATAATAGTGAAGACATCAAAACTATGAAATAACACACATGGAATCATGTAGTAACCAATAAAAGTGTTAAACAAATCAAAATATATTTTATATTTGAGATTCTTCAAAGTAGCCACCCTTTGCCTTGATGACAGCTTTGCACACTCTTGGTATTCTCTCAACCAGCTTCACCTAGAATGCTTTTCCAACAGTCTTGAAGGAGTTCCCACATATGCTGAGCAATTGTTGGCTGCTTTTCCTTCACTCTGCGGTCCGACTCATCCCAAACCATCTCAATTGGGTTGAGGTCGGGGGATTGTGGAGGCCAGGTCATCTGATGTAGCACTCCATCACTCTCCTTCTTGGTAAAATAGCCCTTACACAGCCTGGAGGTGTTTTGGGTCATTGTCCTGTTGAAAAACAAATGATAGTCCCACTAAGCCCAAACCAGATGGTGTATCACTGCAGAATGCTGTGGTAGCCATGCTGGTTAAGTGTGCCTTGAATTCTAAATAAATCACAGTGTCACCAGCAAAGCACCTCCACACCTCCTCCTCCATGCTTTACGGTGGGAAATACACATGCAGAGATCATCCGTTCACCCACACCGCGGTTGGAACCAAAAATCTCAAATTTGGACTCCAGACCAAAGGACAGAATTCCACCGGTCTAATGTCCATTGCTCGTGTTTCTTGGCCCAAGCAGGTCTCTTCTTCTTATTGGTGTCCTTTAGTAGTGGTTTCTTTGCAGCAATTCGACCATGAAGGCCTGATTCACACAGTTACTTGAACTCTGTGAAGCATTTATTTGGGCTGCAATTTCTGAGGTTGGTAACTAATTAACTTATCCTCTGCAGCAGAGGTAACTCTGGGTCTTCCATTCCTGTGGCGGTCCTCATGAGAGCCAGTTTCATCATAGCGCTTGATGGTTTTTGCGACTGCATTTGAAGAAATTTTCAAAGTTCTTGAAATGTTCCATATTGACTGACCTTCATGTCTTAAAGTAATGATGGACTGTTGTTTCTCTTTGCTTATTGGAGCTGTTCTTGCCATAATATGGCCTCTTCAACCTCAGGAGGCTGAAGAAATTTGGCTTGGCACCTAAAACCTTCAAACTTTTACAGATGCACAATTGAGAGCATCCTGTCGGGCTGTATCACCGCAACTGCACCGCCCACAACCGCAAGGTTCTCCAGAGGGTGGTGCGGTCTGCCGAACGTATTACCAGGGGCAAACTACCCGCCCTCCAGGACACCTACAGCACCCAATGTCACAGGAAGGCCAAAAAGATAATCAAGGACGTCAACCACCCGAGCCACTGCCTGTTCACCCCGCTATCATCCAGAAGGCGAGGTCAGTACAGGTGCATCAAAGCTGGGACCGAGAGACTGAAAAACAGCTTCTATCTCAAGGCCATCAGACTGTTAAACAGCCATCACTAGCACATTAGAGGCTGCTGCCTATAGACATAGACTAGAAATCACTGGACACTTTAAGAAATGGAACACGTTACATATCTTGCATTACTCATCTCAAATGTATATACTGTCTTCTATACTATTCTACAGTATCTTAGTCCATGCCACTCTTACATCGCTCATCCATATATGTATATATTTTAGATTCATTCCTTACTTAGATTTGTGTGTATTGGGTATATGTTGTGAATTTTCTAGATATTACTTATTAGATATTACTGCACTGTCGGCGCTGGAAGCGCAAGCATTTCGCTACGCCCACAATAACATCTGCTAAACACGTGTACGTGACAAATAAAATTGGATTTGATTTTGGTCTTTTACTAAATAGGGCTATCTTCTGTATAGCCCCCCTACCTTGTCACAACACAACTGATTGGCTCAAATGCATTAAGAAGGAAAAAAATACCACAAATTAACTTTTAAGAAGGCACACCTGTTAATTGAAATTATTTCCAGGTGACTACCTCATGAAGCTGGTTGAGAGAATGCCAAGAGTGTGCAAAGCTGTCACCAAGGCAAAGGATGGCTATTTGAAGAATCTCAAATATATTTTGATTTTTTTAACACTTTTTGGTTACTACATGATTCCATATGTATTATTTCATAGCTTTGAGGTCTTCACTATTTCTAGAATGTAAAAAATTGTGCATTCGGAAATTATTCAGACCCCTTGACTTTTTCCACATTTTGTTAACTTGGAGCCTTATTCTAAAATTGATTAAATAGTTTTTTCCCCTTATCAATATACACAGAATACACCATAATGACAAAGAAAATACTGTTTTTTAGAAATTTTTGCAAATGTATTAAAAATAGAACGAAAATATAACATTTCACATAAGTATTCAGACCCTTTATACTCCGTACTTTGTTGAAAAACCTTTGGCAGCGATTACAGCCTCGAGTCTTCTTGGGTATGACGCTACAAGCTTGGCACACCTGTATTTGGGGAGTTTCTCCCATTCTTCCTTGTAGATCCTCTCAAGCTCTGTCAGGTTGGATGGGAGCGTTGCTGCATAGCTATTTTCAGGTCTCTCCAGAGATGTTAGATCGGGTTCAAGTCCGGGCTCTGGCTGGGCCACTCAAGGACATTCAGAGAATTGTCCCGAAGCCACTCCTGCGTTTTCTTGGCTGTGTGCTTAGGGTTGTTGTTCTGTTGGAAGGTGAACCTTCGCCCCAGTCTGAGGTCCTGAGCGCTCTGGAGCAGGTTTTCATCAAGGATCTCTCTGTACTTTGCTCTGTACATTTTTCCCTCGATCCTGACTAGTCTCTCAGTCCCTGCCACTGAAACACATCCCCACAGCATGATGCTGCCACCACCATGCTTCACCGTATGGATAATGCCAGGTTTCCTCCAGACGTGACGCTTGGCATTCAGGACAAAGAGTTCAATCTTGGTTTCATCAGACCAGAGAATCTTGTTTCTCATGGTCAGAGTCCTTTAGGTGCCTTTTGGCAAACTCCAAGCAGGCTGTCATGTGCCTTTTACTGAGGAGTGGCTTCCGTCTGGCCACTCTACCATAAAGGCCTGATTGGTGGAGTGCTGCAGAGATGGTTGTCCTTCTGGAGGTTCTCCCATCTCCACAGAGGAACTCTGGAGCTCTGTCAGAGTGACCATCGATTGCTCAGTTTAGCCGGGCGGCCAGCTCTAAGAAGAGTCTTGGTGGTTCCAAACTTCTTCATTTAAGAATGATGGAGGCCACTGTGTTCTTGGGGACCTTCAATGCTGCAGACATTTTTTTGGTACCCTTCCCCAAATCTGTGCCTCGACACAATCCTGTTTCGGAGCTCTACAGACAATTCCTTTGATCTCATGGCTTGGTGTTTGCTCTGACATGCACTGTCAACTGTGCGATCTTATATAGACAGGTGCGTGCCTTTCCAGATCATGTCCAATCAATTGAATGATCAATGGAAACAGGATGCACCTGAGCTCAATTTCAAGTCTCATAGCAAAGGGTCTGAATACTTCTGTAAATAAGGTATTTCTTTATGTTTAATACATTTGCAGAAATGTCTAAAAACCTGTTTTCACTTTGTCATTATGGGGTATTGTGTGTAGATTGATGAGGGAAAAAAATCATTTAATCAATTTTAGAATAAGGCTGTAACGTAACAAAATGTGGAAAAAGTCAAGGGGTCTGAATACTTTCTGAATGCACTGTATATAGCTCAACTTTATATCCATGCAAAGATACATTATGGGATCATAACAGATCCAAAGCCCTGTCACCAGACTTGGCACATCACAGACAATCTGGACTGTCATGATTATAATGCAGAGACAGATTACAACAACAACAAAAAATCTACTTTTTATTGATTGACAGAGGATGGCAACAATTCATGATATCTCAACATATCAGCCCAAGACATTGATCAGCAAAAACTCACATCTCTATTTAGAGTAAGACCCTCTTTCATCACCGTAGGTACAGGGCTATTGGAATTCCTAAATGCCATACAGAATGATCCCTGACTCCAGTCTCCGGTATCTGTCCTCATAGAGGACATGGTGGATCCCGCTGTCTGTCGGATCACAGATTCACTGCAGATTCTTCCCACGGATGCTCTTCAACCTGGTCAGGTGGGAGAGGAAGGATCAATTAGTATCATTCGTGTAACGACACGGTCATAATATTACAATATGTTTTAATGACATGGGTCAATTGTTTTTGGCCTGGTTATAACCGTTTTTGGCCCGGTTATAATTGTTTTTGTTAATGTTATTAAAAAGCACCTTAAAAACCCATTTGGATCAAAACATTGTGAGCCAATAATAAAGGTATGTGTTATTATTACAAGAGTTTTTCAACCCCTCCTGAAATGTCATGTGTTTGTCTACATCAGCTGATTGAAACAAGGACCATGCCCTCTGACCTTCTGAGCAGCTCTTCTGTTGATACGCCACCTCCCTCCTCCTGGCTGTTCCCGTCACTCCCCTCTGAGCTGCTGTCTGATGACTCCTCCTTCCTACCGCTCTTCTTCTGCTTGCCTTTGTGCTTGTGCCTCTTGTGCTTCTTCTTCTGCTGTTGACAACAACAACAACAACAACAACAACGGCAGAGAGGGAGAGTCAAGAGGACATACTGACAGACAGTGAATGGCGTTTCTGGCACTTCCACCAAAACAAAGACCAAACATGTTTGGTGCAATGGAGATACTCTTGAATAACTCACTTAGCCAGTCATAGAGCAGCGTGTCAGAGAGATACAGACAGACAAGACATCGTAGTCAATTTTTCCTGGGTTAATTTGTTTCCCCCGGCCGTACCTTTTTGTCCTTCTTGTGCTTGCCGTGTTTCTTGGCTTTGTACTTCTCCTTACACTTCTTCTTGTGTTTGTCGTTCTTAGCAGAGGGAGTTGGGGCCGGACGGCGCTCTGCTGCTGAATAGACAAGCAGAGACGGAGAGATTCCAAATCATCTACATAAACATCTCAAGATGGGCTGCGACAGACCGGTTTGAATAGCTTTTATGCGAACGACAAGAATTGAATGGATGTTAAGGAATCATGAATGTCTGTTCAACCGGGCCGGGCAAATACAAGATTTGATCGCGTTACTGGTAAGGGACTCACTCAATGTAGAGGAAGGGGGGGGCAGTCGAGGTCCAAACTCCTCCTCTTCCATTTCCTGGTCCTGAGGGGGCGGGGCAGCAGCAGGACCACTGGGCATTTTGAACATAACGTCTAAAAAAGAAAAACAGAGAGTTAAAACCACGTCCATTTTGTCCACTGTCCTCGAGGCCTTTCATCATTCTCCTAACTACCCAAACAGCCATTGTTAAACTACCCATCTATATTGGCTATAGGAACAGAAGGACCGGTGTTCTTACCTGTGTGCTGGCTGGGTGTAGCTGATACAGACACAGGTGGAGCAGGTGGGCTTGTGTTGACATTGAACTGGTTAGATATCTGAGGCCCAGTCCCAGCCTTGCTCCGAACACCTTCCTCCTCCTCCTCCTCACTCTCTCCTTCAGAAGAAGAGGAAGACTTCTCGTCTGATGAACTGGCGAAGATGGCCTTGAACAGATCCATGGGTGGCCTGCTCTCCTCTTCCTCCTCCTCCTTCTCAGTGTCTGGCTGCTCAGTCAGAAAGATCATTGATAAACAACATGTCATTTACAAAACATCCATCTCTTACATCTGTCAAACCTCTTAGTGTTACAGTGGACTGTTACGTCTGTCAAACCTCTTAGTATTACAGTGGACTGTTACGTCTGTCAAACCTCTTAGTATTACAGTGGACTGTTACGTCTGTCAAACCTCTTAGTATTACAGTGGACTGTTACGTCTGTCAAACCTCTTAGTATTACAGTGGACTGTTACGTCTGTCAAACCTCTTAGTATTACAGTGGACTGTTACGTCTGTCAAACCTCTACAGTAGGATCAGTGATGTATGTAGTGTAGTAGGATTCTACCAGTACCTCTACAGTAGGATCAGTGATGTATGTAGTGTAGTAGGATTCTACCAGTACCTCTACAGTAGGATCAGTGATGTATGTAGTGTAGTAGGATTCTACCAGTACCTCTACAGTAGGATCAGTGATGTATGTAGTGTAGTAGGATTCTACCAGTACCTCTACAGTAGGATCAGTGATGTATGTAGTGTAGTAGGATTCTACCAGTACCTCTACAGTAGGATCAGTGATGTATGTAGTGTAGTAGGATTCTACCAGTACCTCTACAGTAGGATCAGTGATGTATGTAGTGTAGTAGGATTCTACCAGTACCTCTACAGTAGGATCAGTGATGTATGTAGTGTAGTAGGATTCTACCGGTACCTCTACAGTAGAATCAGTGATGTATGTAGTGTAGTAGGATTCTACCGGTACCTCTACAGTAGGATCAGTGATGTATGTAGTGTAGTAGGATTCTACCAGTACCTCTACAGTAGGATCAGTGATGTATGTAGTGTAGTAGGATTCTACCAGTACCTCTACAGTAGGATCAGTGATGTATGTAGTGTAGTAGGATTCTACCAGTACCTCTACAGTAGGATCAGTGATGTATGTAGTGTAGTAGGATTCTACCAGTACCTCTACAGTAGGATCAGTGATGTATGTAGTGTAGTAGGATTCTACCAGTACCTCCACAGTAGGATCAGTGATGTATGTAGTGTAGTAGGATTCTACCAGTACCTCCACAGTAGGATCAGTGATGTATGTAGTGTAGTAGGATTCTACCAGTACCTCTACAGTAGGTTCAGTGATGTATGTAGTGTAGTAGGATTCTACCAGTACCTCTACAGTAGGATCAGTGATGTATGTAGTGTAGTAGGATTCTACCAGTACCTCTACAGTAGGTTCAGTGATGTATGTAGTGTAGTAGGATTCTACCAGTACCTCTACAGTAGGATCAGTGATGTATGTAGTGTAGTAGGATTCTACCAGTACCTCTACAGTAGGATCAGTGATGTATGTAGTGTAGTAGGATTCTACCAGTACCTCTACAGTAGGATCAGTGATGTATGTAGTAGGATTCTACCAGTACCTCTACAGTAGGTTCAGTGATGTATGTAGTGTAGTAGGATTCTACCAGTACCTCTACAGTAGGTTCAGTGATGTATGTAGTGTAGTAGGATTCTACCAGTACCTCTACAGTAGGATCAGTGATGTATGTAGTGTAGTAGGATTCTACCAGTACCTCTACAGTAGGTTCAGTGATGTATGTAGTGTAGTAGGATTCTACCAGTACCTCTACAGTAGGATCAGTGATGTATGTAGTGTAGTAGGATTCTACCAGTACCTCTACAGTAGGATCAGTGATGTATGTAGTGTAGTAGGATTCTACCAGTACCTCTACAGTAGGATCAGTGATGTATGTAGTGTAGTAGGATTCTACCAGTACCTCTACAGTAGGATCAGTGATGTATGTAGTGTAGTAGGATTCTACCAGTACCTCTACAGTAGGATCAGTGATGTATGTAGTGTAGTAGGATTCTACCAGTACCTCTACAGTAGGATCAGTGATGTATGTAGCGTAGTAGGATTCTACCAGTACCTCTACAGTAGGATCAGTGATGTATGTAGCGTAGTAGGATTCTACCAGTACCTCTACAGTAGGATCAGTGATGTATGTAGTGTAGTAGGATTCTACCAGTACCTCCACAGTAGGATCAGTGATGTATGTAGTGTAGTAGGATTCTACCAGTACCTCTACAGTAGGATCAGTGATGTATGTAGTGTAGTAGGATTCTACCAGTACCTCCACAGTAGGATCAGTGATGTATGTAGTGTAGTAGGATTCTACCAGTACCTCTACAGTAGGATCAGTGATGTATGTAGTGTAGTAGGATTCTACCAGTACCTCTACAGTAGGATCAGTGATGTATGTAGTGTAGTAGGATTCTACCAGTACCTCTACAGTAGGATCAGTGATGTATGTAGTGTAGTAGGATTCTACCAGTACCTCTACAGTAGGATCAGTGATGTATGTAGTGTAGTAGGATTCTACCAGTACCTCTACAGTAGGATCAGTGATGTATGTAGTGTAGTAGGATTCTACCAGTACCTCTACAGTAGGATCAGTGATGTATGTAGTGTAGTAGGATTCTACCAGTACCTCTACAGTAGGATCAGTGATGTATGTAGTGTAGTAGGATTCTACCAGTACCTCTACAGTAGGATCAGTGATGTATGTAGTGTAGTAGGATTCTACCAGTACCTCTACAGTAGGATCAGTGATGTATGTAGCGTAGTAGGATTCTACCAGTACCTCTACAGTAGGATCAGTGATGTATGTAGCGTAGTAGGATTCTACCAGTACCTCTACAGTAGGATCAGTGATGTATGTAGTGTAGTAGGATTCTACCAGTACCTCTACAGTAGGATCAGTGATGTATGTAGCGTAGTAGGATTCTACCAGTACCTCTACAGTAGGATCAGTGATGTATGTAGTGTAGTAGGATTCTACCAGTACCTCTACAGTAGGATCAGTGATGTATGTAGTGTAGTAGGATTCTACCAGTACCTCCACAGTAGGATCAGTGATGTATGTAGTGTAGTAGGATTCTACCAGTACCTCTACAGTAGGATCAGTGATGTATGTAGCGTAGTAGGATTCTACCAGTACCTCTACAGTAGGATCAGTGATGTATGTAGTGTAGTAGGATTCTACCAGTACCTCTACAGTAGGATCAGTGATGTATGTAGTGTAGTAGGATTCTACCAGTACCTCTACAGTAGGATCAGTGATGTATGTAGCGTAGTAGGATTCTACCAGTACCTCTACAGTAGGATCAGTGATGTATGTAGTGTAGTAGGATTCTACCAGTACCTCTACAGTAGGATCAGTGATGTATGTAGCGTAGTAGGATTCTACCAGTACCTCTACAGTAGGATCAGTGATGTATGTAGTGTAGTAGGATTCTACCAGTACCTCTACAGTAGGATCAGTGATGTATGTAGTGTAGTAGGATTCTACCAGTACCTCTACAGTAGGATCAGTGATGTATGTAGTGTAGTAGGATTCTACCAGTACCTCTACAGTAGGATCAGTGATGTATGTAGCGTAGTAGGATTCTACCAGTACCTCTACAGTAGGATCAGTGATGTATGTAGTGTAGTAGGATTCTACCAGTACCTCTACAGTAGGATCAGTGATGTATGTAGCGTAGTAGGATTCTACCAGTACCTCTACAGTAGGATCAGTGATGTATGTAGTGTAGTAGGATTCTACCAGTACCTCTACAGTAGGATCAGTGATGTATGTAGTGTAGTAGGATTCTACCAGTACCTCTACAGTAGGATCAGTGATGTATGTAGTGTAGTAGGATTCTACCAGTACCTCTACAGTAGGATCAGTGATGTATGTAGTGTAGTAGGATTCTACCAGTACCTCTACAGTAGGATCAGTGATGTATGTAGTGTAGTAGGATTCTACCAGTACCTCCACAGTAGGATCAGTGATGTATGTAGTGTAGTAGGATTCTACCAGTACCTCTACAGTAGGATCAGTGATGTATGTAGTGTAGTAGGATTCTACCAGTACCTCCACAGTAGGATCAGTGATGTATGTAGTGTAGTAGGATTCTACCAGTACCTCTACAGTAGGATCAGTGATGTATGTAGTGTAGTAGGATTCTACCAGTACCTCTACAGTAGGATCAGTGATGTATGTAGTGTAGTAGGATTCTACCAGTACCTCTACAGTAGGATCAGTGATGTATGTAGTGTAGTAGGATTCTACCAGTACCTCTACAGTAGGATCAGTGATGTATGTAGTGTAGTAGGATTCTACCAGTACCTCTACAGTAGGATCAGTGATGTATGTAGTGTAGTAGGATTCTACCAGTACCTCTACAGTAGGATCAGTGATGTATGTAGTGTAGTAGGATTCTACCAGTACCTCTACAGTAGGATCAGTGATGTATGTAGTGTAGTAGGATTCTACCAGTACCTCTACAGTAGGATCAGTGATGTATGTAGTGTAGTAGGATTCTACCAGTACCTCCACAGTAGGATCAGTGATGTATGTAGTGTAGTAGGATTCTACCAGTACCTCTACAGTAGGATCAGTGATGTATGTAGTGTAGTAGGATTCTACCAGTACCTCCACAGTAGGATCAGTGATGTATGTAGTGTAGTAGGATTCTACCAGTACCTCTACAGTAGGATCAGTGATGTATGTAGTGTAGTAGGATTCTACCAGTACCTCTACAGTAGGATCAGTGATGTATGTAGTGTAGTATGATTCTACCAGTACCTCTACAGTAGGATCAGTGATGTATGTAGTGTAGTAGGATTCTACCAGTACCTCTACAGTAGGATCAGTGATGTATGTAGTGTAGTAGGATTCTACCAGTACCTCTACAGTAGGATCAGTGATGTATGTAGTGTAGTAGGATTCTACCAGTACCTCTACAGTAGGATCAGTGATGTATGTAGTGTAGTAGGATTCTACCAGTACCTCTACAGTAGGATCAGTGATGTATGTAGTAGGATTCTACCAGTACCTCTACAGTAGGATCAGTGATGTATGTAGCGTAGTAGGATTCTACCAGTACCTCTACAGTAGGATCAGTGATGTATGTAGTAGGATTCTACCAGTACCGCTACAGTAGGATCAGTGATGTATGTAGCGTAGTAGGATTCTACCAGTACCTCTACAGTAGGACCAGTGATGTATGTAGTGTAGTAGGATTCTACCAGTACCTCTACAGTAGGATCAGTGATGTATGTAGTGTAGTAGGATTCTACCAGTACCTCTACAGTAGGATCAGTGATGTATGTAGTGTAGTAGGATTCTACCAGTACCTCTACAGTAGGATCAGTGATGTATGTAGTGTAGTAGGATTCTACCAGTACCTCTACAGTAGGATCAGTGATGTATGTAGTGTAGTAGGATTCTACCAGTACCTCTACAGTAGGATCAGTGATGTATGTAGTGTAGTAGGATTCTACCAGTACCTCTACAGTAGGATCAGTGATGTATGTAGTGTAGTAGGATTCTACCAGTACCTCTACAGTAGGATCAGTGATGTATGTAGTGTAGTAGGATTCTACCAGTACCTCTACAGTAGGATCAGTGATGTATGTAGTGTAGTAGGATTCTACCAGTACCTCTACAGTAGGATCAGTGATGTATGTAGTGTAGTAGGATTCTACCAGTACCTCTACAGTAGGATCAGTGATGTATGTAGTGTAGTAGGATTCTACCAGTACCTCTACAGTAGGATCAGTGATGTATGTAGTGTAGTAGGATTCTACCAGTACCTCTACAGTAGGATCAGTGATGTATGTAGTGTAGTAGGATTCTACCAGTACCTCTACAGTAGGATCAGTGATGTATGTAGTGTAGTAGGATTCTACCAGTACCTCTACAGTAGGATCAGTGATGTATGTAGTGTAGTAGGATTCTACCAGTACCTCTACAGTAGGATCAGTGATGTATGTAGTAGGATTCTACCAGTACCTCTACAGTGGGATCAGTTGTAGGACCATCAGTAGTAGAGGTGTCTGGTCCTGATCCAGAGGCTTCAATTCGAGCCACACTGAGGAACTCACTGAGAGGATCCTTCTCCTTCTCCAAAGCCCCAGCCTGGCCAGACACATCCCACCTGGACCTCTTCCCTGGCTCAGAGGGCTTCACAGCTACACAGAGAGAGACGGAGAGACTCAGGGCCAGGTTTACTAAGCAGTGTGTGATGTCATGTGGTGTCTTCACTAGGACTCTGAAGACCAATGGAATAAGAGCTCTGTGTATTATTTTTTTTTCAACCCTTCAAACCTAAGCCAGTCAAATAACTACTTCCTGACCACATGCTTTCTATTCAGAAAGAACTGAAGTGCCAATGAATGATAATGACTTTAAAATCAGCCTTCGAGAGGTAAAGGCAGAGCGTGAAACAGCAGATCCTTTTACTGATCATGTCATTTAAAGAGCACAAGCTTCACTCATCCACACAATAGGATAAAACAGAAGCCTTCAAAAGTCACTTTAAATCAGATGAAATGAACTGGGTTGGTAGAGGCTCTGATATCTGTGTCTTGATAAAGTGGAACTGATTGTTTGTTACCTTGTGGAGCGGGGGAAGCACTAGCTGTTGGACTCTCTGATACAGTCAGGAAGTTAAACACAGAGAACTTGTCTCTCTTCACTTTGGGCATTCCCACGAACCCTGACCTGGAAAGAAAACAACAACAACAGTTAGAGCCCAATGCCATGACACACAAGCAGTACCCATTGAGTATTAGTATTCCTAGTACCATTCGTTCCGTGGTGATCAAGTGTGTACAGTACAAGTCAAAAGTTTGGACACACACTCATTCCATGGTTTTTCTTTATTTTTTACTATTTTCTACATTGTAGAATAATAGTGAAGACATCAAATCTATGAAATAACACATATGGACTCATGTAGTAACCAAAAAAGTGTTAAACAAATCAAAATATATTTTATATTTGAGATTCTTCAAAATAGCCACCCTTTGCCTTGATGACAGCTTTGCACACTCTTGGCATTCTCTCAACCAGCTTCATGAGGTAGTCACCTGGAATGCATTTCAATTAACAGGTGTGCCTTGTTAAAAGTTAATTTGTGGAATTTCTTTCCTTCTTAAATGTGTTTGAGCCAATCAGTTGTGTTGTGACAAGGTAGGGGGGTATACAGAAGATAGCCCTATTTGGTAAAAGACCAAGTCCGTATTATGGCAAGAACAGCTCAAATAAGCAAAGAGAAACGACAGTCCATCATTACTTTAAGACATGAAGGTCAGTCAATACGGAACATTTCAAGAACTTTGAACGTTTTTTTCAAGTGCAGTCGCAAAAACCATCAAGCGCTGATAAAGAAACTGGCTCTCATGTGGACCGCCACAGGAATGGAAGACCCAGAGTTACCTCTGCTGCAGAGGATAAGTTCAATAGAGTTACCAGCCTCAGAAATTGCAGCCCAAATAAATGCTTCACAGAGTTCAAGTCACAGACACATCTCAACATCAACTGTTCAGAGGAGACTGCGTGAATCAGGCCTTCATGGTCTAATTGCTGCAAAGAATCCACTACTAAAGGACATCAATAAGAAGAAGAGACTTGCTTGGGCCAAGAAACACGAGCAATGGACATTAGACCGGTGGAAATGTGTCCTTTGGTCTGATGAGTCCAAATTTCAGATTTTTTGTTCCAACCGCCGTGTCTTTGTAAGACGCAGAGTCGGTGAACGGATGATCTCCGCATGTGTGGTTCCCACCGTAAAGCATGGAGGAGGAGGTGTTATGGTGTGGGGGTGCTTTGCTGGTGACACTGTCTGTGATTTATTTAGAATTCAAGGCACACTTAACCAGAATGGCTACCACAGCATTCTGCAGCGATACGCCATCCCATCTGGTTTGGGCTTAGTGGGACTATCATTTGTTTTTCAACAGGACAATGACCCAACACACCTCCAGGCTGTGTAAGGGCTATTTGACCAAGAAGGAGAGTGATGGAGTGCTGCATCAGATGACCTGGCCTCCACAATCCCCCAACCTCAACCCAATTGAGATGGTTTGGGATGAGTCGGACCGCAGAGTGAAGGAAAAGCAGCCAACAAGTGCTCAGCATATGTGGCAAATCCTTCAAAACTGTTGGAAAAGCTTTCCAGGTGAAGCTGGTTGAGAGAATGCCAAGAGTGTGCAAAGCTGTCATCAAGGCAAAAGGGTGGCTATTTGAAGAATCTAAAATATATTTTGATTTGTTGAACACTTTTTTGGTTACTACATGATTCCATGTGTGTTATTTCATTGTTTCCATATCTTCACTATTATTCTACAATGTAGAAAATAAGTCAAAATAAAGAAAAACCCTTGAATGAGTAGGTGTGTCCAAACTTTTGACTGGTACTGTATGTCTATTCTGTGGGTGTACGTGTGTCTATTCTGTGTTCGTGTGTCGTTTGTGCATATTCTCTGTGTGTGTGTGTGAGTGTGTGTGTCGTACCCAGGGTAGGGGTCAGGTACATTGAACCTCTTGCAGAGAAGTTTGTCAGGGTGCCATTCGAACGAGTCTCTGGTCAGTTTCCCAAACATCTTCATCATCACAGCTGCCTGCTTGTCATCCACATCATTCTGAAGACCAAAAAAGGCAGTACAGAGTCTCAACCCACTGAGCCTCATCACAGCTGCCTGCTTGTCATCCACATCATTCTGAAGACCAAAAAGGCAGTACAGAGTCTCAACCCACTGAGCCTCATGCCCAATCCTGGATCCATAGCCTGTAACCCAAATGCACTTGTGTAGATCTGAAAGACTTGAAGATGGATAGATATAAAAATGGTAATAGCTCTAATAATCTAGTTGGCATTTTGAGCATATAGCTCGCACCCATTTTACATTTTAGTCCTTTAGCAGACACTCTTATCCTGAGCGACTTAGAGGAGGAATTAGGGTTAAGTGCCTTGCTCAAGGGCACATTACATTTATTTTAATTTTTTTATCTAGTCGGCTCAGGGATTCGAACAAGCAACCTTTGGATTACTGGCCTAACGCTCCTGCCACCAAACTGCTCAGGGGGTACGGGCTAGGTGACCGTCTAGAATACAGTGTCCATCCACATTGAAGAGTCTGGAAAGGTCATAGGGGAGAGTTTGGTTCCCCCGCTGTCGATCATGATGATAAAGGATTAGACATCAAGGCTGGGTCATAGATAGACATAGAATAGCAATAGACCACAATGAGACCATAAAGGCTGGGTCATAGATAGACATAGAATAGCAATAGACCACAATGAGACCATAAAGGCTGGGTCATAGATAGACATATAGCAATAGACCACAATGAGACCATAAAGGCTGGGTCATAGATAGACATATAGCAATAGACCACAATGAGACCATAAAGGCTGGGTCATAGATAGACATATAGCAATAGACCACAATTACTTGTCATTGTTAACATGTGGTCCTCTGTAGCTCAATTGGTAGAGCATGGCGCTTGTAACGCCAGGGTAGTGGGTTCGATCCCCGGGACCAACCATACGTAAAAATGTATGCACACATGACTGTAAGTCGCTTTGGATAAAAGCGTCTGCTAAATGGAATATTATTATTATTATTATATAGAAATATGCCTCTGTGTGTTTTGTTTGTAAGCTCAAATGGACAGTGAGCAGTGACGTCCAACTGACCCTCAAAACCCCCAATACTTTCTCTGACTGTTATCGTAGAATATGTTGAATTTGATTACTGTAACCAATTATTGCAAGGCACATTATGACGCAAAACCAAGCTATTAACAGAGATGAACGAGGAAGTAAGGCTTTAAGATAATGTGCTTGAGATCTGTACTAAGAGATTTCTCCCGGGCGCCCGGTCATGTCTGCTTGCTTCCACCCGTAACGTCCCTGCTCATCTCTGTCAACAAAACATCTCATTCTCTGGAAGACATCCTGATCCCCCCCCACCCCAATCCTTCAACATTATGGTGAAGCTCCCTACCTCCTGATCTCGCGTCACCTCCACAGTGTCTGCCTCCACGGCGTCATCATGTTTCCCTCTGGTGAAGCGACAGGACAGAGAGGAGCTACTGGGCTTGTAGAGGAGAGCCGCTCGGACAAACTCATCCCTCTCTCTCCCTCTCTCCCACTCTGTCATGGCGGGGTCCAAGCTCAACTCCAGGGCATCTGGACACAGAGTTGGTGGGACACGGTGAGATTCGTGATGATAAAACCGTCATTGGAATCTTAGTGGATAATGCAAGTTTGAGAGGAATGCCCTAAAAGCTGATTCTTCTGAAAGTATTAAAATGCTCTCCATTTCTGTGTTCTACATGAAAAGTATGTGGTTGTATTATCTTAATAGGCCATAATAAACATTAAAAATACCATATTGTCATTGTCAAGCACTTTGTCTTTATTAAATGTCAGTTTAAAGCAGTGCTCTGTACCTCGGTCTCCCTGTTTGAGCTTGTCTATGTAGAGGTCGTAGCGGGCCTGTTTATGAGCGGTCCTCTCAAAGGGTTTGAAGGTCTGTCCTGCCTGTGCCTGGGCTGCAGGTCCACTCCACACACTCAGAGCTTCCTGCTGCTGCTCTGCTGGGGGTGCAAACCTGGATGGATGAATTCAACTGAGACTCAGTCATATGACGTTGCCAGGAGCAGCAGGATATTGTAGGTGAGAGCGATACAAGACGTTGCCAGGAGCAGCAGGATATTGTAGGTGAGAGCGATACAAGACGTTGCCAGGAGCAGCAGGATATTGTAGGTGAGAGCGATACAAGACGTTGCCAGGAGCAGCAGGATATTGTAGGTGAGAGCGATGCGATACAAGACGTTGCACAAACAAAACATATCAGTGCATGTTCAGGGGTGTTCTTCACACTGCTACAACGTGATATCTGATGCAACGTGATATCTGCTACAACGTGATATCTGATGCAACGTGATATCTGCTACAACGTGATATCTGCTACAACGTGATATCTGATGCAACGTGATATCTGCTACAACGTGATATCTGATGCAACGTGATATCTGATGCAACGTGATATCTGATGCAACGTGATATCTGCTACAACGTGATATCTGATGCAACGTGATATCTGCTACAACGTGATATCTGATGCAACGTGATATCTGCTACAACGTGATATCTGATGTAACGTGATAGCTGCTACAACGTGATAGCTGATGTAACGTGATAGCTGCTACAACGTGATATCTGATGCAACGTGATATCTGCTACAACGTGATATCTGCTACAACGTGATAGCTGCTGCAACGTGATATCTGATGTAACGTGATAGCTGCTACAACGTGATAGCTGATGTAACGTGATAGCTGCTACAACGTGATATCTGATGCAACGTGATATCTGCTACAACGTGATATCTGATGCAACGTGATATCTGCTACAACGTGATATCTGATGCAACGTGATATCTGCTACAACGTGATATCTGATGCAACGTGATATCTGCTACAACGTGATATCTGATGCAACGTGATATCTGCTACAACGTGATATCTGATGCAACGTGATATCTGCTACAACGTGATATCTGCTACAACGTGATATCTGATGTAACGTGATATCTGCTACAATGTGATATCTGCTGCAACGTGATAGCTGCTACAACGTGATATCTGCTACAACGTGATATCTGCTACAACGTGATAGCTGCTACAACGTGATATCTGCTACAACGTGATAGCTGCTACAACGTGATATCTGCTACAACGTGATAGCTGCTACAACGTGATAGCTGATGTAACGTGATATCTGCTACAACGTGATATCTGCTACAACGTGATAGCTGCTACAACGTGATAGCTGATGTAACGTGATATCTGCTACAACGTGATATCTGCTACAACGTGATAGCTGCTACAACGTGATAGCTGCAGGACCACAACAGCAGAAAAGATGCAACGTGGAGTGCCTGGATACAGCCCTTAGCCGTGGTATATTGGCCATATATCCCAAACCCCCGAGGTGCCTTATTGCTATTATAAACTGGTTACCAACATAATTAGAACAGTAAAAATAAATGGTTTTGTCATACCCATGGTATACCACGGCTGTCAGACAATCAGCATTCGGGGTTCGAACCACCCAGTTTATAATACAAGATATAGAACACTGGACTACAATACATTACAAGATATACAGTGGGGAAAAAAGTATTTAGTCAGCCACCAATTGTGCAAGTTCTCCCACTTAAAAAGATGAGAAAGGCCTGTAATTTTCATCATAGGTACACGTCAACTATGACAGACAAAATGAGAAAAATAAATCCAGAAAATCACATTTTGTAGGATTTTTAATGAATTTATTTGCAAATTATGGTGGAAAATAAGTATTTGGTCAATAACAAAAGTTTCTCAATACTTTGTTATATACCATTTGTTGGCAATGACACAGGTCAAACGTTTTCTGTAAGTCTTCACAAGGTTTTCACACACTGTTGCTGGTATTTTGGCCCATTCCTCCATGCAGATCTCCTCTAGAGTGTCTTGTTTTGTACGCTTTGTACAAAATAATAAAATGCAGGACGACAGGATATTTATAAACGTACCTCTTTATTAACTAGCTATAACGTGCATGTCCATGTGTCTCTGGCCATGATCATCTTAGAATGACCTCACCACCTGGGTGGTCTTAACCAATCATTGCACAGTATGATGCATCCAATTACAATTCAGTATGGTGACACATATGAATATTACATCCCCCTTCTTTTAAAAAAAAGAAAAAATATGTGGAACAATAAAGCGTTTCTTTTGAATATATGCTCTGTAGTTTGAACTCGAGGTAAGTAACCATTTAAACTGCACCAACTGCATCAACATAACAGACAAACAATGATTCAGCATATTGTTATTTTTAGAACAAATATTTCTCAGCAACTCAGCTTTTCACTGTAGCAATGACATCTCAACATATCAAACAAATACAATACCAAAGCATTTCAAGTTAACTTTCAATAACAAGTTTACAGTCTGGAAACTCTTTTAGGGCAGCGATCCGCCTACACCCTTTGACATTTCACAGGTCTAGGACAGCTCTAGGCTTGACCTCTCTTCCTGACCTTGTGTGATATGAAGCTGAGCATGCTTCTGTGTCAGTCAACAGTTCTTGTGGTGTTGCAGGTAAGTATGGTGTATGTTGTGTTGTGTCTGTGTTTAGTCCATCCCGTTCTCTTTCAGGGGAACAGTTCATCTCGTCAGTGTGTTGTTCTTTTGTGTTCAGTAGGTGACGACGATTGCGGCGGTACACCGCTCCTTCTGCGGTGCGAACGTGATATGAACGTTCAGTGTCAGCTGGTTGGATGACGACTGCTGGCTTCCAGTAGCCATGCTCCTGGATTCTAACTGACTCTCCGTCGTTCAGTGGTGGCAGTGGTCTGGCTGACCTGTCGTAGTATCGCTTTTGCTGTTGCTGTCTCTGTGCACGTTTTGCATGCACTTCCTTGTAGCTGACGACCTCAGGTTGCAGCTGCTGGTTGGTGCTGGGGAGGATTGAGCCGAAGTCTGCGGCTCATCAACAGCTGGGCTGGTGATTTGAAGTTGTCAACTGGAGTGTTGCGGTATTCAAGGAGACTGAGGTAGGGGTCTCTCTTGTCTGCTTTTGCTTTGTCCATGAGTGATTTAGCGATCTGCACAGATTTTTCAGCAAGGCCATTACTTTGAGGGTAATGTGGGCTTGTGGTGACGTGTGTGAACTCCCATGCTTTTGTGAAGGATTCAAACTCATTTGATTTGTAACAGGGCCCATTGTCAGATATTAAAGTCTCTACAATGCCATGCCTGGCAAAAGCTGCTTTCAGCTTGTGTATCACAGCTGCAGATGTGGTGCTGTGAAGCTTGTCGAGTTCAAAGTATCTGCTGTAGTAGTCCACTGTTATAATGTAGTCCTCGTTGTTCCACGTGAACAGATCGGTTGCCACGACCTGCCAGGGTCGGTCTGGGATACGGTGAGGTAACATTGGCTCTTTGGTGTTCGAGGGGCGTCGTTCAAGACACGTGGGGCATTTACCAACCATGTCCTCTATTTGTTTGCACATTCCGGGCCAAAACAAAATGTCCCGTGCTCTCTGTTTGCACTTTTCCATGCCCATGTGTCCAGCATGGATCTTTGTCAAAATCTCTTCTCTGAGACTGGTAGGAATGATGATTTTCTCTCCTTTGAAAATGATTCCGTTGATCTGTGATAGTTCGTCACGATGGTTCCAGAACTCTGAGACGCTCTGAGGGCATTTTCTCCTCTCCTCAGGCCATCCTGACTGTATGACTTTCCTCAGCTGTGTGAGTTGTGTGTCTTTTTCTGTTTCTGCTCGGATCTCCTTCAGTTTTGTGTCACTAACTGGTAAGTTGCTGTACACAGTGTGCACCTGCATGTCCATGCCTTCACTGAGGCTGCTGTCCTTGTAGGTAAGAAACTTCCTGGAGAGTGTGTCTGCGACAGGGATGTCTTTGCCTGGACGGTGAGTGATTGTGAAGTCGTATTTTTGTAGTTGAAGGATCATTCTCTGTAGCCTTGGCGGGGCTGCGGCTAACGGTTTCCTCATGATTGACTCGAGGGGCTTGTGGTCTGATTCCACAATGACTTGTCGTCCATAGACATACTGATGGAAACGCTTACATCCGAACAGAATGGCGTACAGCTCCTTTTCGATTTGAGCGTAGTTGATTTCACAGTCTGTGAGAGATTTGGAAGCGTAGCCGATGGGTTTTCCTTCTTGCAGTAGCACTGCCCCTAGTCCATACTTTGACGCGTCCACCTGGAGTCTGAGCTCTTTGTTGGGGTCGTAGTAGGCAAGGATTGGTCCTGGTTCTCTCGTGATCAAGTCTTTCACTTTCTGGAAAGCGATGTCGTGTTGGTTGTCCCAGAGGAACTCACTGGACTGCTTTAGCAGCTGACGCGAGGGTGCATTAGCATTGGAGAGGCTGGGTGCGAACTTGGCTAAGTAGTTGACCATGCCAAGCACTGTTTCCAGCTCTGCGCGGTTCTTTGGTGGCTCCATTTCCTTTATGGCTGAGATCTTCTGCGGATCTGGCTTGATTCCATTCGCTGTGAGAAGATGCCCGAAGTAGCTGACCTCTGTAGCGCCGACTGTGCTCTTCTCGGGGTTGAGCCGGACTCCTCTCTCGCGGGACCTTTGCAGCATCGCGCTGAGGTTTCTGTCGTGTTCCTCTTTGGTTCGACCATAGACAAGGATGTCGTCCACAATTGCCACGACTCCGTCGAGGCCTTCGTACACCTCGTCGATCTTTCGCTGAAACTCGTCTTGGGCTGAGATAATCCCAAAAGGCAGGCGACGGAACCTGTAGCGTCCAAACGGTGTGTTGAACGTTGTGAGCTTAGATGACTCTTCTGTGAGCTTGATAGCCCAGTAGCCTGATCTGGCGTCCATGACACTGAAGTAGCGTGCGCCCGCTAGCTTGTGTGTGATGCCATCTAGCGTCGGTAAGGGGTAATGGGGGCGTTTGATAGCCTTGTTCAAGTCTCTTGGGTCGAGACATACTCTGAGCTTGCCTGTCCGTGGTTTCTCCACCACCACTAACGCGTTGACCCAATCCGTCGGTTCTGTAACCTTGGTGACGATGTCAGATTGCTCCATGCTCTCCAACTCTTTCTTCAGACGGGCGCGGAGAGCAAGTGGAATCTTTCTCGGTGGGTAGATCACAGGGGTTGCGTCTGGGTTAAGGTGAATGGTACATTCTCCTGGGAATAGTCCTATTCCTGTAAAAACATCAGCAAACTCCTCCATGACATTCTCTATCTCTACTGGTGCTGTCACTGATAAAACTAGCTTGATAAGGTCCATGTCTAAACATGCTTTAAGACCTAGCACTGCAGGTGCTCGAGTGTCAACAACGTAAAAGTCCAACATCATGTCCCTTTCCTTGTATTTGCATTTGAGAGTGCATGTGCCTTTTACTGGGAGCTGTTCACCACCATAACCAGTCAGTCTGCGCGTGGTGGGCTGTAGCTCACACTCAGATGTCAAGCTTCTGTACTTACTCAGAGGAATAATGTTTACTTGTGCACCAGTGTCTAGTTTGAATTTTAGCTCTGTGCCTTGTCTTCCTATCTCAATGTCAGCAAAGGCTTGCTCTGTCTCTGATATCTGACTTTTCTGTGTCACTGAATCAATAAACAGTTCATCAGCATTTGACTCTTTGATTGACATTTCATCTTCACTCACTGTATGTACTGTTTTTCCACGGTAAACTCTGCACACTTTTGCAAAGTGATTCCATTTTCCACATTTAGTACACTGTTTGCCTTTAGCTGGGCAATTCCCCTGTTCGCCATGCACTTTGTATCCACAATATCCACATGTTTTGGGGCGTTTGGAGTCTGTGTCGCTCTGTTTTGGAGTTCTGTCTGTCTCCGTTCTGAAACATGCTCTCTGGGCACTGGAGGTGTGCTTTGATGTCTGCCTGACTGCGTGCACTGCTTGTTCACGTGATGCGCTCATGCTGCCGCCTGAAATGGTTTTCATCTGAACCTGTGCTAGCTCGTGAGATCTGGCTATGTCGATAGCTTTGTCCAGCGTTAACTCTGATCCAACATTCAAAAGTTTCTCTCTCACTCGCGGTGATTGTATTCCAAATACAATACGGTCCCTGACCATCTCATCCTTGTTTGCATAATCACAGTCTTTCACAAGCAGACGCAGCTCAGTGACAAACTGTTCAAACGATTCACTAGCGCCTTGTACTTTCTCATGGAATTTGTACCTAGCGAAAATTGTATTGGTCTTTGGCAAAACATATGCTTCAAAACGATCGTAGTATGTTTTCAGTACCTTTGATTCAGCCTCGGTAAGTGTCCATGTGTTGTAAATGTCTCTCCCTTTTTCACCGATCCAGAGGAGCAGGTAGCTGCACTTTTCCTCTTCTCCTCTTTCCTTCAGAGGACCCGTGAACATCAGCTCCACATGCTGTTTGAACTTACGCCATGCATCGGGTAGATTTGTAGACCCCCAATCCATTCGAGGTGAAGGAACTCCAGCAAAATCCATCTTTTAGTCCTTTTACTCTGACACCATGTCTTGTTTTGTACGCTTTGTACAAAATAATAAAATGCAGGACGACAGGATATTTATAAACGTACCTCTTTATTAACTAGCTATAACGTGCATGTCCATGTGTCTCTGGCCATGATCATCTTAGAATGACCTCACCACCTGGGTGGTCTTAACCAATCATTGCACAGTATGATGCATCCAATTACAATTCAGTATGGTGACACATATGAATATTACATAGAGCAGTGATGTTTTGGGGCTGTCGGTGGGCAACACAGACTTTCAACTCCCTCCAAAGATTTTCTATGGGGTTGAGATCTTAATTTGCAAATAAATTCATTAAAAATCCTACAAAATGTGATTTTCTGGATTTATTTTTCTCACTTCGTCTGTCATAGTTGACGTGTACCTATGATGAAAAATACAGGCCTCTCTCATCTTTTTAAGTGGGAGAACTTGCACAATTGGTGGCTGACTAAATACTTTTTTCCCCCACTGTAGAACACTGGACTACAATACATTTCAAGATATAGACCACTGGTCTCCAATACAACACATATCCCAGGAGACTTCAGACATGGTCAGACAGACAGACATATATACAGTGGGGAAAAAAAGTATTTAGTCAGCCACCAATTGTGCAAGTTCTCCCACTTAAAAAGATGAGAGAGGCCTTTAATTTTTATCATAGGTACACGTCAACTATGACAGACAAAATGAGGAAAAAAAATCCAGAAAATCACATTGTAGGATTTTTTATGAATTTATTTGCAAATTATGGTGGAAAATAAGTATTTGGTCAATAACAAAAGTTTCTCAATACTTTGTTATATAGCCTTTGTTGGCAATGACACAGGTCAAATGTTTTCTGTAAGTCTTCACATTGTTTTCACACACTATTTTGGCCCATTCCTCCATGCAGATCTCCTCTAGAGCAGTGATGTTTTGGGGCTGTCGCTGGGCAACACGGACTTTCAACTCCCTCAAAGATTTTCTATGGGGTTGAGATCTGGAGACTGGCTAGGCCACTCCAGGACCTTGAAATGCTTCTTACGAAGCCACTCCTTCGTTGCCCGGGCAGTGTGTTTGGGATCATTGTCATGCTGAAAGACCCAGCCACGTTTCATCTTCAATGCCCTTGCTGATGGAAGGAGGTTTTCACTCAAAATCTCACGATACATGGCCCCATTCATTCTTTCCTTTACACGGATCAGTCGTCCTGGTCCCTTTGCAGAAAAACAGCCCCAAAGCATGATGTTTACACCCCCATGCTTCACAGTAGGTATGATGTTCTTTGGATGCAACTCAGCATTCTTTGTCCTCCAAACACAACGAGTTGAGTTTTTACCAAAAAGTTCTATTTTGGTTTCATCTGACCATATGACATTCTCCCAATCCTCTTCTGGATCATCCAAATGCACTCTAGCAAACTTCAGATGAGCCTGGACATGTACTGGCTTAAGCAGGGGGACACGTCTGGAACTGCAGGATTTGAGTCCCTGGCGGCGTAGTGTGTTACTGATGGTAGGCTTTGTTACTTTTGTCCCAGCTCTCTGCAGGTCATTCACTAGGTCCCCCTGTGTGGTTCTGGGATTTTTGCTCACCGTTCTTGTGATAATTTTGACCCCACGGGGTGAGATCTTGCGTGGAGCCCCAGATCGAGGGAGATTATCAGTGGACTTGTATGTCTTCCATTTCCTAATAATTGCTCCCACAGTTGATTTATTCAAACCAAGCTGCTCACCTATTGCAGATTCAGTCTTCCCAGCCTGGTGCAGGTCTACAATTTTGTTTTTGGTGTCCTTTGACAGCTCTTTGGTCTTGGCCATAGTGGAGTTTGGAGTGTGACTGTTTGAGGTTGTGGACAGGTGTCTTTTATACTGATAACAAGTTCAAACAGGTGCCATTAATACAGGTAACGAGTGGAGGACAGAGGAGCCTCTTAAAGAAGAAGTTACAGGTCTGTGAGAGCCAGAAATCTTGCTTGTTTGTAGGTGACCAAATACTTATTTTCCACCATAATTTGCAAATAAATTCATTAAAAATCCTGCAGTGTGATTTTCTGGATTTTTTTTCTTAATTTGTCTGTCATAGTTGACGTGTACCTATGATGAAAATTACAGGTCTCTCTCATCTTTTTAAGTGGGAGAACTTGCACAATTGGTGGCTGACTAAATACTTTTTTTCCCCACTGTAGGTGTACCTGCTAGACAGGGCCTTCTGGGCGGAGGCTTTGGCTGCTGCAGCTGCTACCCCTGCAGCCACCACAGCTGCTTTGGCCTCCCCAGGGATGGGCTCAGTGGGGGGTCTGGGTCCTGAGGTGGTATCTGAGGAGGGCCTCCGTAGGCCGGACAGTCTCTCTCTGTCCTCAACCTTCAGCAGGTCAAACACAGAGCTGGGGCCTGGAGGGAGGAAGACAGCGTGGAGACAGAGAGGAGGACAGGTAGAAGGACAGCGAGGACAGGGAGGAGGACAGGGCAGGGAGGAGGACAGGGAGGACAGGGAGGAGGACAGGGCAGGGAGGAGGACAGGGCAGGGAGGAGGACAGGGCAGAGAGGAGGACAGGGCAGGGAGGAGGACAGGTCAGGGAGGAGGACAGGGAGGAGGACAGGGCAGAGAGGAGGACAGGGCAGGGAGGATGACAGGTCAGGGAGGAGGACAGGGCAGGGAGGAGGACAGAGAGGAGGACAGAGAGGAGGACAGGGAGGACAGGTCAGGGAGGATGACAGGGCAGGGAGGAGGACAGGTCAGGGAGGAGGACAGGTCAGGGAGGAGGACAGGGAGGACAGGTCAGGGAGGAGGACAGGGAGGAGGACAGAGAGGAGGACAGGGCAGGGAGGAGGACAGGTAGAAGGACAGCGAGGACAGGTCAGGGAGGAGGACAGGGCAGGGAGGAGGACAGGTAGAAGGACAGCGAGGACAGATCAGGGAGGAGGACAGGGCAGGGAGGAGGACAGGGCAGGGAGGAGGACAGGGAGGACAGGTCAGGGAGGAGGACAGGGCAGGGAGGAGGACAGGTAGAAGGACAGCGAGGACAGATCAGGGAGGAGGACAGGGCAGGGAGGAGGACAGGGCAGGGAGGAGGACAGGGCAGGGAGGAGGACAGGGCAGGGAGGAGGACAGGTCAGAGAGGAGGACAGGTCAGAGAGGAGGACAGGGCAGGGAGGAGGACAGGTCAGAGAGGAGGACAGGTCAGAGAGGAGGACAGGGCAGGGAGGAGGACAGGGAAACAATACTAGGTTTTAGAGACAAAAAACATCACCATTGATACAGAGGAGATACCCCAAATATCCTTGACTTTCAAATCCAGGTAGGTCTTCAATTGTCAAACACTGGTAGAGGACTGGGAGAAGACCGGGGTGAGCAGTTAGGACTATTTGAATAAAAGCAGAACAGAGTGGGATATACATAATAATAATAAATAATAATAATATGCCATTTAGCAGACGCTTTTATCCAAAGCGACTTACAGTCATGCGTGCATACATTTTTGTGTATGGGTGGTCCCGGGGATCGAACCCACTACCTTGGCGTTTCAAGCGCCGTGCTCTACCAGCTGAGCTACAGAGGACCACATAGCACCATGGTTGATAAAGACAAGATGTCCACCAGCAATACAACATCCTTGTTGTGTCAAGGGGTTGGAGACCAATCCAGAGAATAGCCTGTACCTTGCAGTGCCGTCTCCCCCAGCAGCTCCCTCCTCTGGGCAGAGTCCAGCTGGTGGCGTCCTCCCTTAGAGGGCTCTTCCTGGGCCATGTGTCCTCGGGACGTCAGCAGGGCCTGGGCTACCATGGGGCTGACGCTGGACATGTCCACCACTGGACGGAAGTAGTGGACCGGCCTGAAGTCTCTGGGCAGGTCGGGAGGAGGGAAGATCTGAGGAGAGAGAGAGAGGGGAGGAGGAGGGGGGTGGAGAGAGAGAGAGAGAGAGAGGAGATGGAGAGAGGGGGTGGGTAGAGAGAGAGAGAGAGAGAAAGAGGGAGAGAGAAAGGCCAGGGGATGGAGGCGATATAATTCTGAGGGAATTGATGAGAGATTCATTTAGAAACTAGGCTAAGAGAGCACCTACTGTTTTGGTCTCCATCTTGTCGGAGCCCAGGGTGAATCCTTCTAGTATTTTACCCAGATAAGCAGCGTCTTTACTGTGGACTGAAGAAAAAAAGTCATTTAAACAGCATTAGATAAAAATATCCAGTGATCTTCATTGATGTGATCTACATTTTGTTCATGGGCAGGACTTTTCCACTAAATAAAGAGGCACAGAGAGAGAGACAGAGAGTCCCTTACACATATACCCCAAACAAGTGTATGCACCAGAACTTTCCATAGTGCAGGACAAACAACTCGGCGGGCCTGGAGATTCTCTATTGGAAGAGCTTTTTAGTCCAGGAATAGGTTTAATCTGTGTCTGGGGAAACTGGGCCAGTCTATTCTATCTCCTGTCAACTCGGTGGGTCTCACCTTTCTTCTTCCTGTTGTACTGTTGGGGGGCGGTCCATCCGTACAGGCCGTCCCCAGGCTCCTCCCCTCCCAGCACCGCGTCGTAGTTAGACATGGTGTCTCTGTGGTAGATGTCCTCATCATCATCCTCCATAGCACCCACACCAAACCCCTGGGGGGGTCAAAGGGTCAAGCAAAGCACAAGCCAAATATCCCAGAGCACCTGCACTAGTAACAACAACCAAAAAACAATAAAGAGAGCTGACAACAGTCAGACAGTGTTTTCCCTACTATTAGAGCTGACAACAGTCAGACAGTGTTTTCCCTACTATTAGAGCTGACAACAGTCAGACAGTGTTTTCCCTACTATTAGAGCTGACAACAGTCAGACAGTGTTTTCCCTACTATTAGAGCTGACAACAGTCAGACAGTGTTTTCCCAACTATTAGAGCTGACAACAGTCAGACAGTGTTTTCCCTACTATTAGAGCTGACAACAGTCAGACAGTGTTTTCCCTACTATTAGAGCTGACAACAGTCAGACAGTGTTTTCCCTACTATTAGAGCTGACAACAGTCAGACAGTGTTTTCCCTACTATTAGAGCTGACAACAGTCAGACAGTGTTTTCCCTACTATTAGAGCTGACAACAGTCAGACAGTGTTTTCCCTACTATTAGAGCTGACAACAGTCAGACAGTGTTTTCCCTACTATTAGAGCTGACAACAGTCAGACAGTGTTTTCCCTACTATTAGAGCTGACAACAGTCAGACAGTGTTTTCCCTAATATTAGAGCTGACAACAGTCAGACAGTGTTTTCCCTACTATTAGAGCTGACAACAGTCAGACAGTGTTTTCCCTACTATTAGAGCTGACAACAGTCAGACAGTGTTTTCCCTACTATTAGAGCTGACAACAGTCAGACAGTGTTTTCCTACTATTAGAGCTGACAGTCAGACAGTGTTTTCCCTACTATTAGAGCTGACAACAGTCAGACAGTGTTTTCCCTACTATTAGAGCTGACAACAGTCAGACAGTGTTTTCCCTACTATTAGAGCTGACAACAGTCAGACAGTGTTTTCCCTACTATTAGAGCTGACAACAGTCAGACAGTGTTTTCCCTACTATTAGAGCTGACAACAGTCAGACAGTGTTTTCCCTACTATTAGAGCTGACAACAGTCAGACAGTGTTTTCCCTACTATTAGAGCTGACAACAGTCAGACAGTGTTTTCCCTACTATTAGAGCTGACAACAGTCAGACAGTGTTTTCCCTACTATTAGAGCTGACAACAGTCAGACAGTGTTTTCCCTACTATTAGAGCTGACAACAGTCAGACAGTGTTTTCCCTACTATTAGAGCTGACAACAGTCAGACAGTGTTTTCCCTACTATTAGAGCTGACAACAGTCAGACAGTGTTTTCCCTACTATTAGAGCTGACAACAGTCAGACAGTGTTTTCCCTACTATTAGAGCTGACAACAGTCAGACAGTGTTTTCCCTACTATTAGAGCTGACAACAGTCAGACAGTGTTTTCCCTACTATTAGAGCTGACAACAGTCAGACAGTGTTTTCCCTACTATTAGAGCTGACAACAGTCAGACAGTGTTTTCCCTACTATTAGAGCTGACAACAGTCAGACAGTGTTTTCCCTACTATTAGAGCTGACAACAGTCAGACAGTGTTTTCCCTACTATTAGAGCTGACAACAGTCAGACAGTGTTTTCCCTACTATTAGAGCTGACAACAGTCAGACAGTGTTTTCCCTACTATTAGAGCTGACAACAGTCAGACAGTGTTTTCCCTACTATTAGAGCTGACAACAGTCAGACAGTGTTTTTCCCCTACTATTAGAGCTGACAACAGTCAGACAGTGTTTTCCCTACTATTAGAGCTGACAACAGTCAGACAGTGTTTTCCCTACTATTAGAGCTGACAACAGTCAGACAGTGTTTTCCCTACTATTAGAGCTGACAACAGTCAGACAGTGTTTTCCCCTACTATTAGAGCAGACAACAGTCAGACAGTGTTTTCCCTACTATTAGAGCTGACAACAGTCAGACAGTGTTTTCCCCTACTATTAGAGCTGACAACAGTCAGACAGTGTTTTCCCTACTATTAGAGCTGACACAACAGTCAGACAGTGTTTTCCCTACTATTAGAGCTGACAACAGTCAGACAGTGTTTTCCCTACTATTAGAGCTGACACAACAGTCAGACAGTGTTTTCCCTACTATTAGAGCTGACAACAGTCAGACAGTGTTTTCCCTACTATTAGAGCAGACAACAGTCAGACAGTGTTTTCCCTACTATTAGAGCTGACAACAGTCAGACAGTGTTTTCCCTACTATTAGAGCAGACAACAGTCAGACAGTGTTTTCCCTACTATTAGAGCTGACAACAGTCAGACAGTGTTTTCCCTACTATTAGAGCTGACAACAGTCAGACAGTGTTTTCCCTACTATTAGAGCTGACACAACAGTCAGACAGTGTTTTCCCTACTATTAGAGCTGACAACAGTCAGACAGTGTTTTCCTTACTATTAGAGCTGACACAACAGTCAGACAGTGTTTTCCCTACTATTAGCGCTGACAGTCAGACAGTGTTTTCCCTACTATTAGAGCTGACAACAGTCAGACAGTGTTTTCCCTACTATTAGAGCTGACAACAGTCAGACAGTGTTTTCCCTACTATTAGAGCTGACAACAGTCAGACAGTGTTTTCCCTACTATTAGAGCTGACAACAGTCAGACAGTGTTTTCCCTACTATTAGAGCTGACAACAGTCAGACAGTGTTTTCCCTACTATTAGAGCTGACAACAGTCAGACAGTGTTTTCCCTACTATTAGAGCTGACAACAGTCAGACAGTGTTTTCCCTACTATTAGAGCTGCACAACAGTCAGACAGTGTTTTCCCTACTATTAGAGCTGACAACAGTCAGACAGTGTTTTCCTACTATTAGAGCTGACAACAGTCAGACAGTGTTTTCCCTACTATTAGAGCTGACAACAGTCAGACAGTGTTTTCCCTACTATTAGAGCTGACAACAGTCAGACAGTGTTTTCCCTACTATTAGAGCTGACAACAGTCAGACAGTGTTTTCCCTACTATTAGAGCTGACAACAGTCAGACAGTGTTTTCCCTACTATTAGAGCTGACAACAGTCAGACAGTGTTTTCCCTACTATTAGAGCTGAACAACAGTCAGACAGTGTTTTCCCTACTATTAGAGCTGACAACAGTCAGACAGTGTTTTCCCTACTATTAGAGCTGACAACAGTCAGACAGTGTTTTCCCTACTATTAGAGCTGACAACAGTCAGACAGTGTTTTCCCTACTATTAGAGCTGACAACAGTCAGACAGTGTTTTCCCTACTATTAGAGCTGAACAACAGTCAGACAGTGTTTTTCCCTACTATTAGAGCTGACAACAGTCAGACAGTGTTTTCCCTACTATTAGAGCTGACACAACAGTCAGACAGTGTTTTCCCTACTATTAGAGCTGACAACAGTCAGACAGTGTTTTCCCTACTATTAGAGCTGACAACAGTCAGACAGTGTTTTCCCTACTATTAGAGCTGACAACAGTCAGACAGTGTTTTCCCTACTATTAGAGCTGACAACAGTCAGACAGTGTTTTCCCTACTATTAGAGCTGACACAACAGTCAGACAGTGTTTTCCCTACTATTAGAGCTGACAACAGTCAGACAGTGTTTTCCCTACTATTAGAGCTGACACAACAGTCAGACAGTGTTTTCCCTACTATTAGAGCTGACAACAGTCAGACAGTGTTTTCCCTACTATTAGAGCTGACAACAGTCAGACAGTGTTTTCCCTACTATTAGAGCTGACAACAGTCAGACAGTGTTTTCCCTACTATTAGAGCTGACAACAGTCAGACAGTGTTTTCCCTACTATTAGAGCTGACACAACAGTCAGACAGTGTTTTTCCCTACTATTAGAGCTGACAACAGTCAGACAGTGTTTTCCCTACTATTAGAGCTGACACAACAGTCAGACAGTGTTTTCCCTACTATTAGAGCTGACAACAGTCAGACAGTGTTTTCCCTACTATTAGAGCTGACAACAGTCAGACAGTGTTTTCCCCTACTATTAGAGCTGACAACAGTCAGACAGTGTTTTCCCTACTATTAGAGCTGACAACAGTCAGACAGTGTTTTCCCTACTATTAGAGCTGACAACAGTCAGACAGTGTTTTCCCTACTATTAGAGCTGACAACAGTCAGACAGTGTTTTCCCTACTATTAGAGCTGACAACAGTCAGACAGTGTTTTCCCTACTATTAGAGCAGACAACAGTCAGACAGTGTTTTCCCTACTATTAGAGCTGACAACAGTCAGACAGTGTTTTCCCTACTATTAGAGCTGACAACAGTCAGACAGTGTTTTCCCTACTATTAGAGCTGACAACAGTCAGACAGTGTTTTCCCTACTATTAGAGCTGAACAACAGTCAGACAGTGTTTTCCCTACTATTAGAGCTGACAACAGTCAGACAGTGTTTTCCCTACTATTAGAGCTGACAACAGTCAGACAGTGTTTTCCCTACTATTAGAGCTGACAACAGTCAGACAGTGTTTTCCCTACTATTAGAGCTGACAACAGTCAGACAGTGTTTTCCCTACTATTAGAGCTGACAACAGTCAGACAGTGTTTTCCCTACTATTAGAGCTGACAACAGTCAGACAGTGTTTTCCCTACTATTAGAGCTGACAACAGTCAGACAGTGTTTTCCCTACTATTAGAGCTGACAACAGTCAGACAGTGTTTTCCCTACTATTAGAGCTGACAACAGTCAGACAGTGTTTTCCTACTATTAGAGCTGACAACAGTCAGACAGTGTTTTCCCTACTATTAGAGCTGACAACAGTCAGACAGTGTTTTCCCTACTATTAGAGCTGACAACAGTCAGACAGTGTTTTCCCTACTATTAGAGCTGACACAACAGTCAGACAGTGTTTTCCCTACTATTAGAGCTGACAACAGTCAGACAGTGTTTTTCCCTACTATTAGAGCTGACAACAGTCAGACAGTGTTTTCCCTACTATTAGAGCTGACAACAGCCAGACAGTGTTTTCCCTACTATTAGAGCTGACAACAGTCAGACAGTGTTTTCCCTACTATTAGAGCTGACAACAGTCAGACAGTGTTTTCCCTACTATTAGAGCTGACAACAGTCAGACAGTGTTTTCCCTACTATTAGAGCTGACAACAGTCAGACAGTGTTTTCCCTACTATTAGAGCTGACAACAGTCAGACAGTGTTTTCCCTACTATTAGAGCTGACAACAGCCAGACAGTGTTTTCCCTACTATTAGAGCTGACAACAGTCAGACAGTGTTTTCCCTACTATTAGAGCTGACAACAGTCAGACAGTGTTTTCCCTACTATTAGAGGCTGACAACAGTCAGACAGTGTTTTCCCTACTATTAGAGCTGACAACAGTCAGACAGTGTTTTCCCTACTATTAGAGCTGACAACAGTCAGACAGTGTTTTCCCTACTATTAGAGCTGAACAACAGTCAGACAGTGTTTTCCCTACTATTAGAGCTGACAACAGTCAGACAGTGTTTTCCCTACTATTAGAGCTGACAACAGTCAGACAGTGTTTTCCCTACTATTAGAGCTGACAACAGTCAGACAGTGTTTTCCCTACTATTAGAGCTGACAACAGTCAGACAGTGTTTTCCCTACTATTAGAGCTGACAACAGTCAGACAGTGTTTTCCCTACTATTAGAGCTGACACAACAGTCAGACAGTGTTTTCCCTACTATTAGAGCTGACAACAGTCAGACAGTGTTTTCCCTACTATTAGAGCTGACAACAGTCAGACAGTGTTTTCCCTACTATTAGAGCTGACACAACAGTCAGACAGTGTTTTCCCTACTATTAGAGCTGACAACAGTCAGACAGTGTTTTCCCTACTATTAGAGCTGACAACAGTCAGACAGTGTTTTCCCTACTATTAGAGCTGACAACAGTCAGACAGTGTTTTCCCTACTATTAGAGCAGACAACAGTCAGACAGTGTTTTCCCTACTATTAGAGCTGACAACAGTCAGACAGTGTTTTCCCTACTATTAGAGCTGACACAACAGTCAGACAGTGTTTTCCCTACTATTAGAGCTGACAACAGTCAGACAGTGTTTTCCCTACTATTAGAGCTGACAACAGTCAGACAGTGTTTTCCCTACTATTAGAGCTGACAACAGTCAGACAGTGTTTTCCCTACTATTAGAGCTGACAACAGTCAGACAGTGTTTTCCCTACTATTAGAGCTGACAACAGTCAGACAGTGTTTTCCCTACTATTAGAGCTGACAACAGTCAGACAGTGTTTTCCCTACTATTAGAGCTGACAACAGTCAGACAGTGTTTTCCCTACTATTAGAGCTGACAACAGTCAGACAGTGTTTTCCCTACTATTAGAGCTGACAACAGTCAGACAGTGTTTTCCCTACTATTAGAGCTGACAACAGTCAGACAGTGTTTTCCCTACTATTAGAGCTGACAACAGTCAGACAGTGTTTTCCCTACTATTAGAGCTGACAACAGTCAGACAGTGTTTTCCCTACTATTAGAGCTGACAACAGTCAGACAGTGTTTTCCCTACTATTAGAGCTGACAACAGTCAGACAGTGTTTTCCCTACTATTAGAGCTGACAACAGTCAGACAGTGTTTTCCCTACTATTAGAGCTGACAACAGTCAGACAGTGTTTTCCCTACTATTAGAGCTGACAACAGTCAGACAGTGTTTTCCCTACTATTAGAGCTGACACAACAGTCAGACAGTGTTTTCCCTACTATTAGAGCTGACAACAGTCAGACAGTGTTTTCCCTACTATTAGAGCTGACAACAGTCAGACAGTGTTTTCCTACTATTAGAGCTGACAACAGTCAGACAGTGTTTTCCCTACTATTAGAGCTGACAACAGTCAGACAGTGTTTTCCCTACTATTAGAGCTGACAACAGTCAGACAGTGTTTTCCCTACTATTAGAGCTGACAACAGTCAGACAGTGTTTTCCCTACTATTAGAGCTGACAACAGTCAGACAGTGTTTTCCCTACTATTAGAGCTGACAACAGTCAGACAGTGTTTTCCCTACTATTAGAGCTGACAACAGTCAGACAGTGTTTTCCCTACTATTAGAGCTGACAACAGTCAGACAGTGTTTTCCCTACTATTAGAGCTGACAACAGTCAGACAGTGTTTTCCCTACTATTAGAGCTGACAACAGTCAGACAGTGTTTTCCCTACTATTAGAGCTGACAACAGTCAGACAGTGTTTTCCTACTATTAGAGCTGACAACAGCCAGACAGTGTTTTCCCTACTATTAGAGCTGACAACAGTCAGACAGTGTTTTCCCTACTATTAGAGCTGACAACAGTCAGACAGTGTTTTCCCTACTATTAGAGCTGACAACAGTCAGACAGTGTTTTCCCTACTATTAGAGCTGACAACAGCCAGACAGTGTTTTCCCTACTATTAGAGCTGACAACAGTCAGACAGTGTTTTCCCTACTATTAGAGCTGACAACAGTCAGACAGTGTTTTCCCTACTATTAGAGCTGACAACAGTCAGACAGTGTTTTCCCTACTATTAGAGCTGACAACAGTCAGACAGTGTTTTCCCTACTATTAGAGCTGACAACAGTCAGACAGTGTTTTCCCTACTATTAGAGCTGACAACAGTCAGACAGTGTTTTCCCTACTATTAGAGCTGACAACAGTCAGACAGTGTTTTCCCTACTATTAGAGCTGACAACAGTCAGACAGTGTTTTCCCTACTATTAGAGCTGACAACAGTCAGACAGTGTTTTCCCTACTATTAGAGCTGACAACAGTCAGACAGTGTTTTCCCCTACTATTAGAGCGACAGGAAGACAACAGTCAGACAGTGTTTTCCCTACTATTAGAGCTGACAACAGTCAGACAGTGTTTTCCTACTATTAGAAGCTGACAACAGTCAGACAGTGTTTTCCCTACTATTAGAGCAGACAACAGTCAGACAGTGTTTTCCCTACTATTAGAGCTGACAACAGTCAGACAGTGTTTTCCCTACTATTAGAGCAGACAACAGTCAGACAGTGTTTTCCCTACTATTAGAGCTGACAGTCAGACAGTGTTTTCCCTACTATTAGAGCTGACAACAGTCAGACAGTGTTTTTCCCTACTATTAGAGCTGACAACAGTCAGACAGTGTTTTCCCTACTATTAGAGCAGACAACAGTCAGACAGTGTTTTCCCTACTATTAGAGCTGACAACAGTCAGACAGTGTTTTCCCTACTATTAGAGCTGACAACAGTCAGACAGTGTTTTCCCTACTATTAGAGCTGACACAACAGTCAGACAGTGTTTTCCCTACTATTAGAGCTGACAACAGTCAGACAGTGTTTTCCCTACTATTAGAGCTGACAACAGTCAGACAGTGTTTTCCCTACTATTAGAGCTGACACAACAGTCAGACAGTGTTTTCCCTACTATTAGAGCTGACAACAGTCAGACAGTGTTTTCCCTACTATTAGAGCTGACAACAGTCAGACAGTGTTTTCCCTACTATTAGAGCTGACAACAGTCAGACAGTGTTTTCCCTACTATTAGAGCTGACAACAGTCAGACAGTGTTTTCCCTACTATTAGAGCTGACAACAGTCAGACAGTGTTTTCCCTACTATTAGAGCTGACAACAGTCAGACAGTGTTTTCCCTACTATTAGAGCTGACACAACAGTCAGACAGTGTTTTCCCTACTATTAGAGCTGACAACAGTCAGACAGTGTTTTCCTACTATTAGAGCTGACAACAGTCAGACAGTGTTTTCCCTACTATTAGAGCTGACAACAGTCAGACAGTGTTTTCCCTACTATTAGAGCTGACAACAGTCAGACAGTGTTTTCCCTACTATTAGAGCTGACAACAGTCAGACAGTGTTTTCCCTACTATTAGAGCTGACAACAGTCAGACAGTGTTTTCCCTACTATTAGAGCTGACAACAGTCAGACAGTGTTTTCCCTACTATTAGAGCTGACAACAGTCAGACAGTGTTTTCCCTACTATTAGAGCTGACAACAGTCAGACAGTGTTTTCCCTACTATTAGAGCTGACACAACAGTCAGACAGTGTTTTCCCTACTATTAGAGCTGACAACAGTCAGACAGTGTTTTCCCTACTATTAGAGCTGACAACAGTCAGACAGTGTTTTCCCTACTATTAGAGCTGACAGTCAGACAGTGTTTTCCCTACTATTAGAGCTGACAACAGTCAGACAGTGTTTTCCCTACTATTAGAGCTGACACAACAGTCAGACAGTGTTTTCCCTACTATTAGAGCTGACAACAGTCAGACAGTGTTTTCCCTACTATTAGAGCTGACAACAGTCAGACAGTGTTTTCCCTACTATTAGAGCTGACAACAGTCAGACAGTGTTTTCCCTACTATTAGAGCTGACAACAGTCAGACAGTGTTTTCCCTACTATTAGAGCTGACAACAGTCGGACAGTGTTTTCCCTACTATTAGAGCTGACACAACAGTCAGACAGTGTTTTCCCTACTATTAGAGCTGACAACAGTCAGACAGTGTTTTCCCTACTATTAGAGCTGACAACAGTCAGACAGTGTTTTCCCTACTATTAGAGCTGACAACAGTCAGACAGTGTTTTCCCTACTATTAGAGCTGACAACAGTCAGACAGTGTTTTCCCTACTATTAGAGCTGACAACAGTCAGACAGTGTTTTCCCTACTATTAGAGCTGACACAACAGCCAGACAGTGTTTTCCCTACTATTAGAGCTGACAACAGTCAGACAGTGTTTTCCCTACTATTAGAGCTGACAACAGTCAGACAGTGTTTTCCCTACTATTAGAGCTGACAACAGTCAGACAGTGTTTTCCCTACTATTAAAGCTGACAACAGTCAGACAGTGTTTTCCCTACTATTAGAGCTGACAACAGTCAGACAGTGTTTTCCCTACTATTAGAGCTGACACAACAGTCAGACAGTGTTTTCCCTACTATTAGAGCTGACAACAGTCAGACAGTGTTTTCCCTACTCTTAGAGCTGACAACAGTCAGACAGTGTTTTCCCTACTATTAGAGCTGACAACAGTCAGACAGTGTTTTCCCTACTATTAGAGCTGACAACAGTCAGACAGTGTTTTCCCTACTATTAGAGCTGACAACAGCCAGACAGTGTTTTCCCTACTATTAGAGCTGACAGTCAGACAGTGTTTTCCCTACTATTAGAGCTGACAACAGTCAGACAGTGTTTTCCCTACTATTAGAGCTGACAACAGTCAGACAGTGTTTTCCCTACTATTAGAGCTGACAACAGCCAGACAGTGTTTTCCCTACTATTAGAGCTGACAACAGTCAGACAGTGTTTTCCCTACTATTAGAGCTGACAACAGCCAGACAGTGTTTTCCCTACTATTAGAGCTGATAACAGCCAGACAGTGTTTTCCCTACTATTAGAGCTGATAACAGCCAGACAGTGTTTTCCCTACTATTAGAGCTGACAACAGTCAGACAGTGTTTTCCCTACTATTAGAGCTGACAACAGCCAGACAGTGTTTTCCCTACTATTAGAGCTGACAACAGTCAGACAGTGTTTTCCCTACTATTAGAGCTGACAACAGTCAGACAGTGTTTTCCCTACTATTAGAGCTGACACAACAGTCAGACAGTGTTTTCCCTACTATTAGAGCTGACAACAGTCAGACAGTGTTTTCCCTACTATTAGAGCTGACAACAGTCAGACAGTGTTTTCCCTACTATTAGAGCTGACACAACAGTCAGACAGTGTTTTCCCTACTATTAGAGCTGACAACAGTCAGACAGTGTTTTCCCTACTATTAGAGCTGACAACAGTCAGACAGTGTTTTCCCTACTATTAGAGCTGACAACAGTCAGACAGTGTTTTCCCTACTATTAGAGCTGACAACAGTCAGACAGTGTTTTCCCTACTATTAGAGCTGACAACAGTCAGACAGTGTTTTCCCTACTATTAGAGCTGACAACAGTCAGACAGTGTTTTCCCTACTATTAGAGCTGACAACAGTCAGACAGTGTTTTCCCTACTATTAGAGCTGACACAACAGTCAGACAGTGTTTTCCCTACTATTAGAGCTGACAACAGTCAGACAGTGTTTTCCCTACTATTAGAGCTGACAACAGTCAGACAGTGTTTTCCCTACTATTAGAGCTGACAACAGTCAGACAGTGTTTTCCCTACTATTAGAGCTGACAACAGTCAGACAGTGTTTTCCCTACTATTAGAGCTGACAACAGTCAGACAGTGTTTTCCCTACTATTAGAGCTGACAACAGTCAGACAGTGTTTTCCCTACTATTAGAGCTGACAACAGTCAGACAGTGTTTTCCCTACTATTAGAGCTGACAACAGTCAGACAGTGTTTTCCCTACTATTAGAGCTGACAACAGTCAGACAGTGTTTTCCCTACTATTAGAGCTGACAACAGTCAGACAGTGTTTTCCCTACTATTAGAGCTGACAACAGTCAGACAGTGTTTTCCCTACTATTAGAGCTGACAACAGTCAGACAGTGTTTTCCCTACTATTAGAGCTGACAACAGTCAGACAGTGTTTTCCCTACTATTAGAGCTGACAACAGTCAGACAGTGTTTTCCCTACTATTAGAGCTGACAACAGTCAGACAGTGTTTTCCCTACTATTAGAGCTGACAACAGTCAGACAGTGTTTTCCCTACTATTAGAGCTGACAACAGTCAGACAGTGTTTTCCCTACTATTAGAGCTGACAACAGTCAGACAGTGTTTTCCCTACTATTAGAGCTGACAACAGTCAGACAGTGTTTTCCCTACTATTAGAGCTGACACAACAGTCAGACAGTGTTTTCCCTACTATTAGAGCTGACAACAGTCAGACAGTGTTTTCCCTACTATTAGAGCTGACAACAGTCAGACAGTGTTTTCCCTACTATTAGAGCTGACAACAGTCAGACAGTGTTTTCCCTACTATTAGAGCTGACAACAGTCAGACAGTGTTTTCCCTACTATTAGAGCTGACAACAGTCAGACAGTGTTTTCCCTACTATTAGAGCTGACAACAGTCAGACAGTGTTTCCCTACTATTAGAGCTGACAACAGTCAGACAGTGTTTTCCCTACTATTAGAGCTGACAACAGTCAGACAGTGTTTTCCCTACTATTAGAGCTGACAACAGTCAGACAGTGTTGTCCCTACTATTAGAGCTGACAACAGTCAGACAGTGTTGTCCCTACTATTAGAGCTGACAACAGTCAGACAGTGTTGTCCCTACTATTAGAGCTGACAACAGTCAGACAGTGTTGTCCCTACTATTAGAGCTGACAACAGTCAGACAGTGTTTTCCCTACTATTAGAGCTGACAACAGTCAGACAGTGTTGTCCCTACTATTAGAGCTGACAACAGTCAGACAGTGTTGTCCCTACTATTAGAGCTGACAACAGTCAGACAGTGTTTTCCCTACTATTAGAGCTGACAACAGTCAGACAGTGTTTTCCCTACTATTAGAGCTGACACAACAGTCAGACAGTGTTGTCCCTACTATTAGAGCTGACAACAGCCAGACAGTGTTTTCCCTACTATTAGAGCTGACAACAGTCAGACAGTGTTTTCCCTAATATTAGAGCTGACACAACAGTCAGACAGTGTTTTCCCTACTATTAGAGCTGACAACAGTCAGATAGTGTTTTCCCTACTATTAGAGCTGACAACAGTCAGACAGTGTTTTCCCTACTATTAGAGCTGACAACAGTCAGACAGTGTTTTCACTACTATTACAAGCAGATTACAAGTCACAGACCTGAACTACTAAACAAACAATGAGAGACACCCGTATGCCTACCTGTCCTGCCACTCCTCCCCTGCGTCTCTGTCCCTTCCTGTCCTCTCCAAACAGGTTGGTGGTCCTGTCTGAGTCCATGGTGAACAGGTTGATGTTTCCCGCCCCGGGACCTCCCCTGAGGGCCGCCAGGGGGTTCAGACCCCGGTACCCCAGACCATGGAGGTCCACTTTAGGGGTGAAGTCTATAGGGGTCACGTCTTTAGGAGCGAAGGTCACATTCTCAGGGACGAACTCATCATCCTCCTCGTCCTGCGGTTTAACAGTAGGGAATGGATCAATCAATCACATTTATCTTTGCAATGATGGGTAGGGGGTAAATGTTAAGTCGCCTATTTAGGGAACATTCGTTATAATTTGATTGTTTTATCAAGGTATATCAAGGTAATTAGCTTATAAATAAAGTTCTGTAAGGCCAATTCGCTTCGTGATTGTTCTGGCTGACAGCCCCCGGCTTCCCTGCTTCAATTCAGTTGGCCTCGGGTGACATATCCACAGCCATTGGAGGCTCGGGGGGGTCCCGCCTTAACACTAATTTGCTGATCGGACTGTTAATATCGCTGCTAAGCTGAGAGTCTACTGCAGTGATAGGAAGTAGTTCCCTTTGTTCTACAACACACGTCCATTCATATCGAATGGAAAGGTAAAAAAACATGGGAAATCACTGAGGGACAAAACTTTATATTAGATTAAAGCTGAGACTGATGAATCCGTAGAGTTGCCAGCCAACTCTGTGTTACGTTCACAGGGGAAGAGACAGCAACGAATTAAAGCAGTGCACCGGGAAATCAGTCGGCTTTTCCCTGACCGCTAGTTATATAGACAGTTACAACATTAATAATGCATCTGAAACCTTCTAGCATGTTCTAGCTTGTTATATCTTCTTATAGTGGTGGTCCTGTATGGCTCAGTTGGTTGGTTGTGCATGGTGCTTGCACCGCCAGGGTTGTCGGTTTGATTCCCAGGGCCACCTGGCATATATTATTATAATATGATTATTCTTTTAGCATGTCAGTTGTAAAGTTGATTGTGACGTAGATCATTAACCAAAAAATGCAAGCCGTGTTCCCCTATTTTTCACGAATAGGTTGTTCATAGCAAATTACATTTGAAAATGAAAAATCTAGGATGTAGTGTTTTCATACTATTTACTATAGCAGCGCATACTAGTGCAAAAAGTCCATACAAATCATAGATAAATAATTAATCAAATAAATACGAGCTTTCTAACAGAATAGGGCATTAGTAGGTTCTGTTCATGGCCCTCTCATGAAGATATGTTTTATACAGCCATCCACCTAACATTAAACGTTCTTAATGTAGAGCTGGACTCTAGTTTTAAGAGCAGGTGACGAGATGCGAGACAATATGAATATTCTGAGGAATGGCTACCCGTGATTCTGATGAACCGTTGGGAGGCAAGGCAGAGCCCAACACCCTTGTTGCAGGATCTGGAATAGAGAAAGAACCATTTTAGAATGATTTTATTCACAAGTAAAATCCTCCTTTGTGAGAGTAGAGTCCGTCTGTACAGTCTATAACACGTATTAGGCTACAACATTAACTGCTTTGAAAAGTCGGTGGCAAGTGCAACCCACCTGCTTCCTGCTTGCACAGTCTCCTCTTCACCCTTGGCCCAACCCCCTGGCCATCCTTCCAGCCCATCCTCCCCAGTAACTCCACCCCCATGGAGGACCTGCCAGGTGTAAACAAAGGTCAGTCAGCCTAGCAGCAATATGAGGCAAACCGCAACTACATTTAGCTAGTTGAATACCAGGGGCTGTGTCAAAGAGTCTCAAGAGTAGTACCGCTGATCTAGGATCAGTTAAGGCCAATTGAGATCATAATGAATCATTACCATGGACAGAGACGACCTGATTCTAGAAAAGCACTCCTACCGTTAACACACTTGATACATACGGGGCCCCAGAGTGACCACATCAAGTCTGTTCGGTTACCTAGCCGGAGCCACCAGGTCTTCCAGGACAGTGTCCCCGGGGATAGGGGCTGAAAGAGAGGTGATGGCTCTGGCCTTGTCCCCGATCAGATCCTTCCTGCCTGAGGCAAAGTCAGCCGTAGTGATGATCTGTCTGGGGGCGATGCCGTGCTCACCCAGGTCCTGAGGAGATAAAAACACGTGTTACATCCCATGTTGTACAATCATGTTGGTCCAGGAGGGAAAAGGCTGCTGTCCTGAGAATGTTCTTCTTTCAACCACGCTGTGGTCTCTGGAATATATAATGTGTTCTCTTTCAGATTCCAGGTACCTCCTCATCCACGCTGTGGTCTCTGGAATATATAATGTGTTCCCTTTCAGATTCCAGGTACCTCCTCATCCACGCTGTGGTCTCTAGAATATATAATGTGTTCCCTTTCAGATTCTAGGTACCTCCTCATCCACGCTGTGGTCTCTAGAATATATAATGTGTTCCCTTTCAGATTCCAGGTACCTCCTCATCCACGCTGTGGTCTCTAGAATATATAATGTGTTCCCTTTCAGATTCTAGGTACCTCCTCATCCACGCTGTGGTCTCTAGAATATTTAATGTGTTCTCTTTCAGATTCCAGGTACCTCCTCATCCACGCTGTGGTCTCTGGAATATATAATGTGTTCCCTTTCAGATTCCAGGTACCTCCTCATCCACGCTGTGGTCTCTAGAATATATAATGTGTTCCCTTTCAGATTCTAGGTACCTCCTCATCCACGCTGTGGTCTCTAGAATATATAATGTGTTCCCTTTCAGATTCCAGGTACCTCCTCATCCACGCTGTGGTCTCTAGAATATATAATGTGTTCCCTTTCAGATTCTAGGTACCTCCTCATCCACGCTGTGGTCTCTAGAATATATAATGTGTTCCCTTTCAGATTCCAGGTACCTCCTCATCCACGCTGTGGTCTCTAGAATATATAATGTGTTCCCTTTCAGATTCCAGGTACCTCCTCATCCACGCTGTGGTCTCTAGAATATATAATGTGTTCCCTTTCAGATTCCAGGTACCTCCTCATCCACGCTGTGGTCTCTGGAATATATAATGTGTTCCCTTTCAGATTCCAGGTACCTCCTCATCCACGCTGTGGTCTCTGGAATATATAATGTGTTCCCTTTCAGATTCCAGGTACCTCCTCAACCACGCTGTGGTCTCTGGAATATATAATGTGTTCCCTTTCAGATTCCAGGTACCTCCTCATCCACGCTGTGGTCTCTGGAATATATAATGTGTTCCCTTTCAGATTCCAGGTACCTCCTCATCCACGCTGTGGTCTCTAGAATATATAATGTGTTCCCTTTCAGATTCCAGGTACCTCCTCATCCACGCTGTGGTCTCTAGAATATATAATGTGTTCCCTTTCAGATTCCAGGTACCTCCTCATCCACGCTGTGGTCTCTGGAATATATAATGTGTTCCCTTTCAGATTCCAGGTACCTCCTCATCCACGCTGTGGTCTCTGGAATATATAATGTGTTCCCTTTCAGATTCCAGGTACCTCCTCAACCACGCTGTGGTCTCTGGAATATATAATGTGTTCCCTTTCAGATTCCAGGTACCTCCTCATCCACGCTGTGGTCTCTGGAATATATAATGTGTTCCCTTTCAGAGTCCAGGTACCTCCTCATCCACGCTGTGGTCTCTGGAATATATAATGTGTTCCCTTTCAGAGTCCAGGTACCTCCTCATCCACGCTGTGGTCTCTGGAATATATAATGTGTTCCCTTTCAGATTCTAGGGACCTCCTCAACCACGCTGTGGTCTCTAGAATATATAATGTGTTCCCTTTCAGATTCCAGGTACCTCCTCATCCACGCTGTGGTCTCTGGAATATATAATGTGTTCTCTTTCAGATTCCAGGTACCTCCTCATCCACGCTGTGGTCTCTGGAATATATAATGTGTTCCCTTTCAGATTCCAGGTACCTCCTCATCCACGCTGTGGTCTCTGGAATATATAATGTGTTCCCTTTCAGAGTCCAGGTACCTCCTCATCCACGCTGTGGTCTCTGGAATATATAATGTGTTCCCTTTCAGATTCCAGGTACCTCCTCATCCACGCTGTGGTCTCTGGAATATATAATGTGTTCCCTTTCAGATTCCAGGTACCTCCTCATCCACGCTGTGGTCTCTGGAATATATAATGTGTTCTCTTTCAGAGTCCAGGTACCTCCTCATCCACGCTGTGGTCTCTGGAATATATAATGTGTTCCCTTTCAGATTCCAGGTACCTCCTCATCCACGCTGTGGTCTCTGGAATATATAATGTGTTCCCTTTCAGATTCCAGGTACCTCCTCATCCACGCTGTGGTCTCTGGAATATATAATGTGTTCTCTTTCAGATTCCAGGTACCTCCTCATCCACGCTGTGGTCTCTGGAATATATAATGTGTTCTCTTTCAGATTCTAGGGACCTCCTCAACCACGCTGTGGTCTCTGGAATATATAATGTGTTCTCTTTCAGAGTCCAGGTACCTCCTCATCCACGCTGTGGTCTCTGGAATATATAATGTGTTCTCTTTCAGATTCCAGGTACCTCCTCATCCACGCTGTGGTCTCTGGAATATATAATGTGTTCTCTTTCAGATTCCAGGGACCTCCTCATTCACGCTGTGGTCTCTGGAATATATAATGTGTTCTCTTTCAGATTCTAGGTACCTCCTCATCCACGCTGTGGTCTCTGGAATATATAATGTGTTCTCTTTCAGATTCTAGGTACCTCCTCAACCACGCTGTGGTCTCTGGAATATATAATGTGTTCCCTTTCAGATTCTAGGTACCTCCTCATCCACGCTGTGGTCTCTGGAATATATAATGTGTTCTCTTTCAGAGTCCAGGTACCTCCTCATCCACGCTGTGGTCTCTAGAATATATAATGTGTTCTCTTTCAGATTCCAGGTACCTCCTCATCCACGCTGTGGTCTCTGGAATATATAATGTGTTCCCTTTCAGATTCCAGGTACCTCCTCATCCACGCTGTGGTCTCTGGAATATATAATGTGTTCCCTTTCAGATTCCAGGTACCTCCTCATCCACGCTGTGGTCTCTAGAATATATAATGTGTTCTCTTTCAGAGTCCAGGTACCTCCTCAACCACGCTGTGGTCTCTAGAATATATAATGTGTTCTCTTTCAGATTCCAGGTACCTCCTCATCCACGCTGTGGTCTCTAGAATATATAATGTGTTCTCTTTCAGAGTCCAGGTACCTCCTCAACCACGCTGTGGTCTCTAGAATATATAATGTGTTCTCTTTCAGATTCCAGGTACCTCCTCATCCACGCTGTGGTCTCTAGAATATATAATGTGTTCTCTTTCAGATTCTAGGGACCTCCTCATCCACGCTGTGGTCTCTAGAATATATAATGTGTTCTCTTTCAGATTCCAGGTACCTCCTCAACCACGCTGTGGTCTCTAGAATATATAATGTGTTCTCTTTCAGATTCCAGGTACCTCCTCATCCACGCTGTGGTCTCTAGAATATATAATGTGTTCTCTTTCAGATTCTAGGGACCTCCTCATCCACGCTGTGGTCTCTAGAATATATAATGTGTTCTCTTTCAGATTCTAGGTACCTCCTCAACCACGCCGTGGTCTCTAGAATATATAATGTGTTCCCTTTCAGATTCTAGGTACCTCCTCAACCACACTGTGGTCTCTAGAATATATAATGTGTTCCCTTTCAGATTCTAGGTACCTCCTCAACCATGACATGAAAGGGAAATAGTTAGCGTGATCAGTCCTGTTGTTGATGAGATAATATGAGGATGTTTTGCAGGGCTACCTCCTCATCCATGAAGTCCTCCGGCCTGGCGTTCTGTCTGCCTGCTTTCTGCTGCCTGGATGATACAAATGTTGATGGTGTCCACCCTGCAATGGGAATCAAGCAGTGATTCATACAGTTACATATAGCAATATTTTTTGGGGGGGAATATATTATATCGATATTTTACTCCAATTATACATTTGTAAAAAAATTAAAATCTACATCAAAAAGGTAGGTAGCGTTAGCTAGCACTAGTCCAAAGTCCAGTATTTTTCATGCTACAGTTTGTTCTACATCTTCTTTTTAAATAGTGAGCCAACATGATTTCAGCACTTATATTTCCATGACTGATCAAAACTCATTTTCTCATGGCTCTCTCATCTCTCCCCAGCAGACATATAGTGAGCAATACGTTTGGAACATCAAATAGCAATAAAATGGCAGTATTGAATTACAATACATATACAATCCCAACACATATAAAATCGTGAGAATCGCAATACATATCGTATCAGTACCTAAGTATGGTGATAATATGGTATGGTGAGGTCCCTCAGTGTGGTGATAATATGGTGTGGTGAGGTCCCTCAGTATGGTGATAATATGGTGAGGTCCCTCAGTATGGTGATAATATGGTATGGTGAGGTCCCTCAGTATGGTGATAATATGGTATGGTGAGGTCCCTCAGTATGGTGATAATATGGTATGGTGAGGTCCCTCAGTATGGTGATAATATGGTGTGGTGAGGTCCCTCAGTATGGTGATAATATGGTATGGTGAGGTCCCTCAGTATGGTGATAATATGGTATGGTGAGGTCCCTCAGTATGGTGATAATATGGTATGGTGAGGTCCCTCAGTATGGTGATAATATGGTATGGTGAGGTCCCTCAGTATGGTGATAATATGGTATGGTGAGGTCCCTCAGTATGGTGATAATATGGTATGGTGAGGTCCCTCAGTATGGTGATAATATGGTATGGTGAGGTCCCTCAGTATGGTGATAATATGGTATGGTGAGGTCCCTCAGTATGGTGATAATATGGTATGGTGAGGTCCCTCAGTATGGTGATAATATGGTATGGTGAGGTCCCTCAGTATGGTGATAATATGGTATGGTGAGGTCCCTCAGTATGGTGATAATATGGTGAGGTCCCTCAGTATGGTGATAATATGGTATGGTGAGGTCCCTCAGTATGGTGATAATATGGTATGGTGAGGTCCCTCAGTATGGTGATAATATGGTGAGGTCCCTCAGTATGGTGATAATATGGTATGGTGAGGTCCCTCAGTATGGTGATAATATTGTATGGTGAGGTCCCTCAGTATGGTGATAATATGGTATGGTGAGGTCCCTCAGTATGGTGATAATATGGTATGGTGAGGTCCCTCAGTATGGTGATAATATGGTATGGTGAGGTCCCTCAGTATGGTGATAATATGGTATGGTGAGGTCCCTCAGTATGGTGATAATATGGTATGGTGAGGTCCCTCAGTATGGTGATAATATGGTGAGGTCCCTCAGTATGGTTATAATATGGTATGGTGAGGTCCCTCAGTATGGTGATAATATGGTGTGGTGAGGTCCCTCAGTATGGTGATAATATGGTGAGGTCCCTCAGTATGGTTATAATATGGTATGGTGAGGTCCCTCAGTATGGTGATAATATGGTATGGTGAGGTCCCTCAGTATGGTGATAATATGGTATGGTGAGGTCCCTCAGTATGGTGATAATATGGTATGGTGAGGTCCCTCAGTATGGTGATAATATGGTATGGTGAGGTCCCTCAGTATGGTGATAATATGGTATGGTGAGGTCCCTCAGTATGGTGATAATATGGTATGAACTCCCAGTCCTAGAAAGAAGCTGGTTAAACGTCACATGATCACATTAATAGGCCTACATGCTACTCTCTGTCTGAGTGAGTGAGTGAGTGAGTGAGTGAGTGAGTGAGTGAGTGAGTGAGTGAGTGAGTGAGTGAGTGAGTGAGTGAGAGAGAGAGAGAGAGAGATAGTGTGTGAGTAATTGTGTGTGTGTGTGTGTGAGAGAGTTCCACTCCTTTGCCACAGCATGACCAACCTTCTTTGGTCCCCACGGTGTTGAAGTACCCAGCAGAGAATCCTCCGGTGAAGGCTCCATGGAACCTCTGGTAGCGACCCTTCTCATCCTTCACCGTCTGCTCGTGCACCGGGATAGGCTTCCTCAGAGGCTCATCTACACAGGTGATACAAAACATCAGCAGCAATGATATTGTAGAGTAACACTTGCTACTGGTTAGGAAATGCCCTTTTTTCAGGAAGCACTAGACAAAGAAGTGACATCAAAACTACAAGACACTATCTCTGATTTCTGTAGACCAGAACCAGGTCGACCAGAAAGAGAAATGATTGCCCAAATAGGTCGCCGAGCTACCCGTTTGCTTAGTGGCCTTTTCCCATGTCGGAAGGTATATCCATAATCATTAGATGGTTCTTATTTATTCTGCATCACTTTACATTACCGAGAAGTTTACAAGAAAGTATTACATCCAGTTTTCAGACGCTACCCTACATGGATGATGTGTTCTCGACCAGAGACGCAAGTGGAAGTGAGACATCCCACTCCCTCATTTGTTCTGGTTCATGTACAGTCAATGAACTAAGCAGACCAGACCCAGCCAATAGGGAGACATATCAGGTTACACAGGATGAATGGTGCCAGGTTGGTGAAATTACATTTAGAATTAGAAGCTAAGTAAGTGTGTAGTAGCTAGCTAGTGTGTAGTAGCTAGCTAGTGTGTACTAGCTAGTGTGTAGTAGCTAGATAGCTAGCTGCACAAGCAACAGTGGTTAACATAACACCCTGGACCAGAGCCGACTGATATTCGCCTAGCACGCTGACGCCCTGGTCCAGAGCTAGTGACTCACGCGATACACGCGACCAACAAAAGTCTACAGGTTGCGCGCGCACATACCATCTGACACGCAGAAATACCATCTGAGACGCAGAAATACCATCTGAGACGCAGAAATACCATCTGAGACGCAGAAATACCATCTGACACGCAGAAATACCATCTGAGACGCAGAAATACCATCTGACACGCAGAAATAACATCTGACACGCAGAAATACTTACTCCTGAGTGGCGCAGTGGTCTAAGGCACTGCATCGCAGTGCTAACTGTGCCACTAGAGATCCTGGTTCGAATCCAGGCTCTGTCGCAGACGGCCGCGACCGGGAGACTCATGGGCGGCGCACAATCGGCCCAGGGTAGGGGAGGGAATGGCCGGCAGGGATGTAGCTCAGTTGATAGAGCATGGCGTTTGCAACGCCAGGGTTGTGGGTTTGATTCCCACGGGGGGCCAGTATAAAAAAATATGTATTCACTAACTGTAAGTCGCTCTGGATAAGAGCGTCTGCTAAATGACTAAAATGCCAGAAATACCATCTGACACGCAGAAATACCATCTGACACGCAGAAATACCGTCTGACACGCAGAAATACCGTCTGACACGCAGAAATACCATATGAGACGCAGAAATACCATATGAGACGCAGAAATACCGTCTGAGACGCAGAAATACCGTCTGAGACGCAGTAATACCGTCTGAGACGCAGAAATACCATCTGACACGCAGAAATACCATCTGACACGCAGAAATACCTTCTGACATGCAGAAATACCATCTGAGACGCAGAAATACCATCTGAGATGCAGAAATACCATCTGACACGCAGAAATACCATCTGACACGAACGGGCATGTGCTTTGAGAGTCGCAGACCAGGCGGCATCAGCGCACATCATCTATAGCTGGATGCTTCTCCAATAGGGTTTGGCTCCAGCAGTCATGAGTGAACAGGGAGTACAGGAGGGAACTAAGCACACATCCCTGAGGGGCCCCCGTGTTGAAGGTCAGCGTGGCAGATAATAATAATAATAATAATAATAATAATATGCCATTTAGCAGACGCTTTTATCCAAAGCGACTTACAGTCATGCGTGCATACATTTTTTTTTTTGGTGTATGGGTGGTCCCGGGGATCGAACCCACTACCTTGGCGTTACAAGCGCCGTGCTCTACCAGCTGAGCTACAGAGGACCACGCTGATGTCTTGTTGCCTACCCTTACCACCTGGAGGCGGCCCGTCAGGAAGTCCAGGATCCAGTTGCAGAGACAGGTGTTTAGTCCCAGGGTCCTTAGATTAGTGATGAGCTTGGAGGGCACTACGGTGTTGAACGCTGAGCTGTAGTCAACGAACAGCATTCTCACATAGGTGTTCCTTTTGTCCAAGTGGGAAAGGGCAATAGAGATTGAGTCATCGGTGGATCTGTTGGGGCGGTATGTGAATTGGAGTGGGTCCAGGGTGTCTGGGATGATGGTGTTGCAATGACCAGCCTTTCAAAGCATTTAATGGCTGCAGATGTGAGTGCTACGGGGCGATGGTCATTTAGACAGGTTACCTTGGTGTTCTTGGGCACAGGGACTATGGTGGTCTGCTTGAAACATGTTGGTATTACAGACTGGGTTAGGGGAGAGCTTGAAAATGTCAGCGCATGCTCTGACCGCGTCCTGGTAATCCGTCTGGCCTTGTGAATGTTAACACGTTTAAATGTTTTACTCACATTGGTTACGGAGAGCGAGTCGTCCGGAGTAGTATTTAAAAACCGAATTCAAGACATTATTGTGCACTGCTCGTTAATGTAAATGATGCCCAAATAATAGCAACAGTCTACAGATTACGGATATACTGTCCCTACCGACGTGGGGGAAAGTGTCGCTAAACTGCAGGTACAGACATGTCAGCGTGGCAAGCGATTAGAACTCGTCTAACGAATGGATGAATAAGGTCTTAGTTTGAGACGGGGTGTTTTACTGTTATGATTACTGTACTTACAAGTGATCAACTGTAAACCCTGTCTGTTGGGCTAAACGAGACCGTGCTAACATGGCTAACTAGCTAGCTTTAACAGAGACATGGAGGCGATACCAGCAACTCGTGGAGACCACTTTGACAATTATTTCCCTCACAATAACTATTAAATGGCTGCATTAATGGCATATACAAAGTAGAAACGTATGTTACCTTCTTCTAGCGGTTCTAACGGGGTTCCAAAAGTAACAAAATCCTGGTCGCTATCACTGTCGGACGCCATGTTTACTATAACTACGGAAACTCGTTTCGTTCAAAATCACGCGTAGGCGCAATCAAATTGCGAACCGCTTATTCAAAGGTTAACTGAGTTTTACTCACTGGTCACTGCCTGTTGAATTTGGTAATAGATTAACTGAAATGTCCTGGAACTTATGCATTAATCGTGGAATAGTTTTTATGTTCAATCAATTCAAGCTATGATCCTGTAATTACAACGAATTCAGCATTCAGCTTCATTGTAGGTTTCATAAGTTTGAGTGACATCTTGTGGTAACATTGCAAGCAGCTTGTGTGTGAGAGAGAGAGTGAGAGAGAGCTGGTGTGTGTTTAGTGTGTATGAAAGAAAGAGACAGAGAGACAGAGTTAGTGTGTGGGTGGATAAGCTGCTACCATCTCATTGAATGAAATTAATGGTTTAATTCCTCCAGCATGCTGAAGAGCAAAGCAGTGGCTATCAAATGTCCAGCCAGAGAGCACAATCCTCTGTCATTTGTTTTCTTTGAGCGCCAAATCATTGACATTCCCTCTGTTGTATATAAAAGCAGATACTGTCTTACAAAGAGCAAACTGTCTCCGTCAGCAGAAACCCATCCAGAATAAGACTCCAAAAAGCCCCCTGGACGCTGAATAAAACTTAATCCTCCCTTCTCTCTGCAACACAACCTCCTCCCCTCTAAATGTTAACTCTCTGTCTGCAGGGGGTAACCATGACCCTAACTGCCCTGTACGGCACTCAGGAGATAGCCATGACCCTAACTGCCCTGTAAGGCACTCAGGAGATAGCCATGACCCTAACTGCCCTGTAAGGCACTCAGGAGATAGCCATGACCCTAACTGCCCTGTACGGCACTCAGGAGATAGCCATGACCCTAACTGCCCTGTACGGCACTCAGGAGATAGCCATGACCCTAACTGCCCTGTACGGCACTCAGGAGATAGCCATGACCCTAACTGCCCTGTAAGGCACTCAGGAGATAGCCATGACCCTAACTGCCCTGTAAGGCACTCAGGGAGATAGCCATGACCCTAACTGCCCTGTAAGGCACTCAGGAGATAGCCATGACCCTAACTGCCCTGTACGGCACTCAGGAGATAGCCATGACCCTAACTGCCCTGTAAGGCACTCAGGAGATAGCCATGACCCTAACTGCCCTGTACGGCACTCAGGAGATAGCCATGACCCTAACTGCCCTGTAAGGCACTCAGGAGATAGCCATGACCCTAACTGCCCTGTAAGGCACTCAGGAGATAGCCATGACCCTAACTGCCCTGTACGGCACTCAGGAGATAGCCATGACCCTAACTGCCCTGTAAGGCACTCAGGAGATAGCCATGACCCTAACTGCCCTGTAAGGCACTCAGGAGATAGCCCATTCATTTTGAGTGAAGCTCTGGCCAGCATCCCAAATGGCATCCTATTAGTTATATAGTGCACTATATCAGCCCCTTGCATGCATTCAGGGAACTTCTCTCAAACCTGCATTTTTTTTTACTAATATGAGTATCTTATCCTCACTGCTATAACCTTTCCCTCTCCACTGTGTCCAGATGCCTGGTGTTGAGTCTGGACCCCACCATCACAGAGAGGGAGACCGAGGGATGAGTCTGGACCCCACCATGACAGAGAGGGAGACAGAGGGATGAGTCTGGACCCCACCATGACAGAGAGGGAGACAGAGGGATGAGTCTGGACCCCACCATGACAGAGAGGGAGACAGAGGGATGAGTCTGGACCCCCCCATGACAGAGAGGGAGACAGAGGGATGAGTCTGGACCCCACCATGACAGAGAGGGAGACAGAGGGATGAGTCTGGACCCCCCCATGACAGAGAGGGAGACAGAGGGTTGAGTCTGGACCCCACCATGACAGAGAGGGAGACAGAGGGATGAGTCTGGACCCCCATGACAGAGAGGGAGACAGAGGGATGAGTCTGGACCCCCCATGACAGAGAGGGAGACAGAGGGTTGAGTCTGGACCCCACCATGACAGAGAGGGAGACAGAGGGATGAGTCTGGACCCCACCATGACAGAGAGGGAGACAGAGGGATGAGTTTGTCTGTGCTGCTCCTCTCTGTCCTGTCTCCTCACCAGGAGGTAGGTAACTCTGCACTCTGCACAGCTTCAGCGTAGGTCGTCTCAAATCGCACCCTATTCTACTCTGGGCTAAAGTAGTGCACTATATAGGGAATAGGGTGCCATTCTCTGGTCAAAAGAGGTGCACTATATAGGGAATAGGGTGCCATTCTCTGGTCTAAAGTAGTGCACTATATAGGGAATAGGGTGCCATTCTCTGGTCTAAAGTAGTGCACTATATAGGGAATAGGGTGCCATTCTCTGGTCTAAAGTAGTGCACTATATAGGGAATAGGGTGCCATTTGGGACACATCCAGGACATGTCCTGTGAGGCCTGGAGGAATATGAGCAATTGCTCTAGTTTCAAGTTTTATTGAACAGGAGAAAGTAAGTCAGCTACATACAGGGACTGTTCCAGGGTCAGTAGTTATATACAGGGACTGTTCCAGGGTCAGTAGCTACATACAGGGACAGTTCCAGGGTCAGTTCCAGGGTCAGTAGCTACATACAGGGACTGTTCCAGGGTCAGTAGCTACATACAGGGACAGTTCCAGGGTCAGTTCCAGGGTCAGTAGCTACATACAGGATCAGTTCCAGGGTCAGTAGCTACATACAGGGACAGTTCCAGGGTCAGTTCCAGGGTCAGTAGCTACATACAGGGACAGTTCCAGGGTCAGTTCCAGGGTCAGTAGCTACATACAGGGACTGTTCCAGGGTCAGTTCCAGGGTCAGTAGCTATATACAGGGACAGTTCCAGGGTCAGTAGCTACATACAGGGACAGTTCCAGGGTCAGTAGCTACATACAGGGACTGTTCCAGGGTCAGTTCCAGGGTCAGTAGCTACATACAGGGACAGTTCCAGGGTCAGTTCCAGGGTCAGTAGCTATATACAGGGACAGTTCCAGGGTCAGTTCCAGGGTCAGTAGCTATATACAGGGACAGTTCCAGGGTCAGTAGCTACATACAGGGACAGTTCCAGGGTCAGTAGCTATATACAGGGACAGTTCCAGGGTCAGTAGCTATATACAGTTCCAGGGTCAGTAGCTATATACAGGGACAGTTCCAGGGTCAGTTCCAGGGTCAGTTCCAGGGTCAGTAGCTATATACAGGGACAGTTCCAGGGTCAGTAGCTATATACAGGGACAGTTCCAGGGTCAGTAGCTATATACAGGGTCAGTTCCAGGGTCAGTAGCTACATACAGGGACAGTTCCAGGGTCAGTTCCAGGGTCAGTAGCTACATACAGGGTCAGTTCCAGGGTCAGTAGTTATATACAGGGTCAGTTCCAGGGTCAGTTCCAGGGTCAGTAGCTATATACAGGGACAGTTCCAGGGTCAGTAGCTACATACAGGGACAGTTCCAGGGTCAGTAGTTATATACAGGGACAGTTCCAGGGTCAGTTCCAGGGTCAGTAGCTACATACAGGGTCAGTAGCTATATACAGGGACAGTTCCAGGGTCAGTAGCTATATACAGGGTCAGTTCCAGGGTCAGTAGCTACATACAGGGACAGTTCCAGGGTCAGTTCCAGGGTCAGTAGCTATATACAGGGACAGTTCCAGGGTCAGTTCCAGGGTCAGTAGCTATATACAGGGACTGTTCCAGGGTCAGTAGCTACATACAGGGACTGTTCCAGGGTCAGTAGCTATATACAGGGTCAGTTCCAGGGTCAGTAGCTATATACAGGGACTGTTCCAGGGTCAGTAGCTATATACAGGGTCAGTTCCAGGGTCAGTAGCTATATACAGGGACTGTTCCAGGGTCAGTAGCTATATACAGGGACTGTTCCAGGGTCAGTAGCTACATACAGGGACTGTTCCAGGGTCAGTAGCTATATACAGGGACTGTTCCAGGGTCAGTAGCTATATACAGGGTCAGTTCCAGGGTCAGTAGCTATATACAGGGACAGTTCCAGGGTCAGTTCCAGGGTCAGTAGCTACATACAGGGACTGTTCCAGAGTCAGTAGCTATATACAGGGACAGTTCCAGGGTCAGTTCTAGGGTCAGTAGCTATATACAGGGACATATTTACAATGTGCAGGGATACTGGAGTGATGGAGGTAGATATGTATAGGGGTAAGGTGACAAGGCATCAGGATATATGATAAACAGAGTAGCAGCAGCGAATATGATGATTGTATGGGAGTCTGTGTGCGTGTGTGTAGAGTCAATATGAATGTGTGTGTGTGTGTGTGTTGGAGTGTGAGTGAGTGTGTAGAGTGTGCATAGAGTGAGTGTGTGAGTGGGCATAGAGTCAGTGCCAAAATAGAAATAAAATAGAAGGGCCAATGCAGATAGTCTGTGTAGCCATGTTTTGCTATTGAGAAGTCTAATGGCTTGGGGTTAGAAGCTGTTCAGGAGTCTTATGGCTTGGGGTTAGAAGCTGTTCAGGAGTCTTGTGGCTTGGGGTTAGAAGCTGTTCAGGAGTCTTATGGCTTGGGGTTAGAAGCTGTTCAGGAGTCTAATGGCTTGGGGTTAGAAGCTGTTCAGGAGTCTTATGGCTTGGGGTTAGAAGCTGTTCAGGAGTCTTATGGCTTGGGGTTAGAAGCTGTTCAGGAGTCTTATGGCTTGGGGTTAGAAGCTGTTCAGGAGTCTAATGGCTTGGGGTTAGAAGCTGTTCAGGAGTCTAATGGCTTGGGGTTAGAAGCTGTTCAGGAGTCTTATGGCTTGGGGTTAGAAGCTGTTCAGGAGTCTAATGGCTTGGGGTTAGAAGCTGTTCAGGAGTCTAATGGCTTGGGGTTAGAAGCTGTTCAGGAGTCTAATGGCTTGGGGTTAGAAGCTGTTCAGGAGTCTAATGGCTTGGGGTTAGAAGCTGTTCAGGAGTCTAATGGCTTGGGGTTAGAAGCTGTTCAGGAGTCTTGTGGCTTGGGGTTAGAAGCTGTTCAGGAGTCTAATGGCTTGGGGTTAGAAGCTGTTCAGGAGTCTAATGGCTTGGGGTTAGAAGCTGTTCGGGAGTCTAATGGCTTGGGGTTAGAAGCTGTTCAGGAGTCTAATGGCTTGGGGTTAGAAGCTGTTCAGGAGTCTAATGGCTTGGGGTTAGAAGCTGTTCAGGAGTCTAATGGCTTGGGGTTAGAAGCTGTTCAGGAGTCTAATGTCTTGGGGTTAGAAGCTGTTCAGGAGTCTAATGGCTTGGGGTTAGAAGCTGTTCAGGAGTCTAATGGCTTGGGGTTAGAAGCTGTTCAGGAGTCTAATGGCTTGGGGTTAGAAGCTGTTCAGGAGTCTTATGGCTTGGGGTTAGAAGCTGTTCAGGAGTCTAATGGCTTGGGGTTAGAAGCTGTTCAGGAGTCTTATGGCTTGGGGTTAGAAGCTGTTCAGGAGTCTAATGGCTTGGGGTTAGAAGCTGTTCAGGAGTCTAATGGCTTGGGGTTAGAAGCTGTTCAGGAGTCTAATGGCTTGGGGTTAGAAGCTGTTCAGGAGTCTAATGGCTTGGGGTTAGAAGCTGTTCAGGAGTCTAATGGCTTGGGGTTAGAAGCTGTTCAGGAGTCTAATGGCTTGGGGTTAGAAGCTGTTCAGGAGTCTAATGGCTTGGGGTTAGAAGCTGTTCAGGAGTCTAATGGCTTGGGGTTAGAAGCTGTTCAGGAGTCTTATGGCTTGGGGTTAGAAGCTGTTCAGGAGTCTAATGGCTTGGGGTTAGAAGCTGTTCAGGAGTCTTATGGCTTGGGGTTAGAAGCTGTTCAGGAGTCTAATGGCTTGGGGTTAGAAGCTGTTCAGGAGTCTAATGGCTTGGGGTTAGAAGCTGTTCAGGAGTCTAATGGCTTGGGGTTAGAAGCTGTTCAGGAGTCTAATGGCTTGGGGTTAGAAGCTGTTCAGGAGTCTTATGGCTTGGGGTTAGAAGCTGTTCAGGAGTCTTATGGCTTGGGGTTAGAAGCTGTTCAGGAGTCTAATGGCTTGGGGTTAGAAGCTGTTCAGGAGTCTTATGGCTTGGGGTTAGAAGCTGTTCAGGAGTCTTATGGCTTGGGGTTAGAAGCTGTTCAGGAGTCTTATGGCTTGGGGTTAGAAGCTGTTCAGGAGTCTAATGGCTTGGGGTTAGAAGCTGTTCAGGAGTCTAATGGCTTGGGGTTAGAAGCTGTTCAGGAGTCTAATGGCTTGGGGTTAGAAGCTGTTCAGGAGTCTTATGGCTTGGGGTTAGAAGCTGTTCAGGAGTCTTATGGCTTGGGGTTAGAAGCTGTTCAGGAGTCTTATGGCTTGGGGTTAGAAGCTGTTCAGGAGTCTAATGGCTTGGGGTTAGAAGCTGTTCAGGAGTCTAATGGCTTGGGGTTAGAAGCTGTTCAGGAGTCTTATGGCTTGGGGTTAGAAGCTGTTCAGGAGTCTTATGGCTTGGGGTTAGAAGCTGTTCAGGAGTCTTATGGCTTGGGGTTAGAAGCTGTTCAGGAGTCTAATGGCTTGGGGTTAGAAGCTGTTCAGTGGTCTTATGGCTTGGGGTTAGAAGCTGTTCAGGAGTCTTATGGCTTGGGGTTAGAAGCTGTTCAGGAGTCTTATGGCTTGGGGTTAGAAGCTGTTCAGGAGTCTAATGGCTTGGGGTTAGAAGCTGTTCAGGAGTCTTATGGCTTGGGGTTAGAAGCTGTTCAGGAGTCTTATGGCTTGGGGTTAGAAGCTGTTCAGGAGTCTAATGGCTTGGGGTTAGAAGCTGTTCAGGAGTCTAATGGCTTGGGGTTAGAAGCTGTTCAGGAGTCTAATGGCTTGGGGTTAGAAGCTGTTCAGGAGTCTAATGGCTTGGGGTTAGAAGCTGTTCAGGAGTCTAATGGCTTGGGGTTAGAAGCTGTTCAGGAGTCTAATGGCTTGGGGTTAGAAGCTGTTCAGGAGTCTAATGGCTTGGGGTTAGAAGCTGTTCAGGAGTCTAATGGCTTGGGGTTAGAAGCTGTTCAGGAGTCTTATGGCTTGGGGTTAGAAGCTGTTCAGGAGTCTAATGGCTTGGGGTTAGAAGCTGTTCAGGAGTCTTATGGCTTGGGGTTAGAAGCTGTTCAGGAGTCTAATGGCTTGGGGTTAGAAGCTGTTCAGGAGTCTAATGGCTTGGGGTTAGAAGCTGTTCAGGAGTCTAATGGCTTGGTGTTAGAAGCTGTTCAGGAGTCTAATGGCTTGGGGTTAGAAGCTGTTCAGGAGTCTTATGGCTTGGGGTTAGAAGCTGTTCAGGAGTCTTATGGCTTGGGGTTAGAAGCTGTTCAGGAGTCTTATGGCTTGGGGTTAGAAGCTGTTCAGGAGTCTTATGGCTTGGGGTTAGAAGCTGTTCAGGAGTCTAATGGCTTGGGGTTAGAAGCTGTTCAGGAGTCTAATGGCTTGGGGTTAGAAGCTGTTCAGGAGTCTAATGGCTTGGGGTTAGAAGCTGTTCAGGAGTCTTATGGCTTGGGGTTAGAAGCTGTTCAGGAGTCTTATGGCTTGGGGTTAGAAGCTGTTCAGGAGTCTTATGGCTTGGGGTTAGAAGCTGTTCAGGAGTCTAATGGCTTGGGGTTAGAAGCTGTTCAGGAGTCTAATGGCTTGGGGTTAGAAGCTGTTCAGGAGTCTTATGGCTTGGGGTTAGAAGCTGTTCAGGAGTCTTATGGCTTGGGGTTAGAAGCTGTTCAGGAGTCTTATGGCTTGGGGTTAGAAGCTGTTCAGGAGTCTAATGGCTTGGGGTTAGAAGCTGTTCAGGAGTCTTATGGCTTGGGGTTAGAAGCTGTTCAGGAGTCTTATGGCTTGGGGTTAGAAGCTGTTCAGGAGTCTTATGGCTTGGGGTTAGAAGCTGTTCAGGAGTCTAATGGCTTGGGGTTAGAAGCTGTTCAGGAGTCTTATGGCTTGGGGGGTAGAAGCTGTTCAGGAGTCTTATGGCTTGGGGTTAGAAGCTGTTCAGGAGTCTTATGGCTTGGGGTTAGAAGCTGTTCAGGAGTCTAATGGCTTGGGGTTAGAAGCTGTTCAGGAGTCTAATGGCTTGGGGTTAGAAGCTGTTCAGGAGTCTAATGGCTTGGGGTTAGAAGCTGTTCAGGAGTCTTATGGCTTGGGGTTAGAAGCTGTTCAGGAGTCTTATGGCTTGGGGTTAGAAGCTGTTCAGGAGTCTTATGGCTTGGGGTTAGAAGCTGTTCAGGAGTCTAATGGCTTGGGGTTAGAAGCTGTTCAGGAGTCTAATGGCTTGGGGTTAGAAGCTGTTCAGGAGTCTTATGGCTTGGGGTTAGAAGCTGTTCAGGAGTCTTATGGCTTGGGGTTAGAAGCTGTTCAGGAGTCTTATGGCTTGGGGTTAGAAGCTGTTCAGGAGTCTAATGGCTTGGGGTTAGAAGCTGTTCAGGAGTCTTATGGCTTGGGGTTAGAAGCTGTTCAGGAGTCTTATGGCTTGGGGTTAGAAGCTGTTCAGGAGTCTAATGGCTTGGGGTTAGAAGCTGTTCAGGAGTCTAATGGCTTGGGGTTAGAAGCTGTTCAGGAGTCTTATGGCTTGGGGTTAGAAGCTGTTCAGGAGTCTAATGGCTTGGGGTTAGAAGCTGTTCAGGAGTCTTATGGCTTGGGGTTAGAAGCTGTTCAGGAGTCTAATGGCTTGGGGTTAGAAGCTGTTCAGGAGTCTTATGGCTTGGGGTTAGAAGCTGTTCAGGAGTCTTATGGCTTGGGGTTAGAAGCTGTTCAGGAGTCTAATGGCTTGGGGTTAGAAGCTGTTCAGGAGTCTAATGGCTTGGGGTTAGAAGCTGTTCAGGAGTCTAATGGCTTGGGGTTAGAAGCTGTTCAGGAGTCTAATGGCTTGGGGTTAGAAGCTGTTCAGGAGTCTAATGGCTTGGGGTTAGAAGCTGTTCAGGAGTCTTATGGCTTGGGGTTAGAAGCTGTTCAGGAGTCTTATGGCTTGGGGTTAGAAGCTGTTCAGGAGTCTTATGGCTTGGGGTTAGAAGCTGTTCAGGAGTCTAATGGCTTGGGGTTAGAAGCTGTTCAGGAGTCTAATGGCTTGGGGTTAGAAGCTGTTCAGGAGTCTTATGGCTTGGGGTTAGAAGCTGTTCAGGAGTCTTATAGCTTGGGGTTAGAAGCTGTTCAGGAGTCTTATGGCTTGGGGTTAGAAGCTGTTCAGGAGTCTAATGGCTTGGGGTTAGAAGCTGTTCAGGAGTCTTATGGCTTGGGGATAGAAGCTGTTCAGGAGTCTAATGGCTTGGGCCTTGGGGTTAGAAGCTGTTCAGGAGTCTTATGGCTTGGGGTTAGAAGCTGTTCAGGAGTCTAATGGCTTGGGGTTAGAAGCTGTTCAGGAGTCTTATGGCTTGGGGGGTAGAAGCTGTTCAGGAGTCTTATGGCTTGGGGTTAGAAGCTGTTCAGGAGTCTTATGGCTTGGGGTTAGAAGCTGTTCAGGAGTCTTATGGCTTGGGGTTAGAAGCTGTTCAGGAGTCTAATGGCTTGGGGTTAGAAGCTGTTCAGGAGTCTTATGGCTTGGGGTTAGAAGCTGTTCAGGAGTCTTATGGCTTGGGGATAGAAGCTGTTCAGGAGTCTTATGGCCTGGGGATAGAAGCTGTTCAGGAGTCTAATGGCTTGGGGTTAGAAGCTGTTCAGGAGTCTAATGGCTTGGGGTTAGAAGCTGTTCAGGAGTCTTATGGCTTGGGGTTAGAAGCTGTTCAGGAGTCTTATGGCTTGGGGTTAGAAGCTGTTCAGGAGTCTTATGGCTTGGGGTTAGAAGCTGTTCAGGAGTCTTATGGCTTGGGGTTAGAAGCTGTTCAGGAGTCTTATGGCTTGGGGTTAGAAGCTGTTCAGGAGTCTTATGGCTTGGGGTTAGAAGCTGTTCAGGAGTCTTATGGCTTGGGGTTAGAAGCTGTTCAGGAGTCTTATGGCTTGGGGGTAGAAGCTGTTCAGGAGTCTTATGCCTTGGGGTTAGAAGCTGTTCAGGAGTCTTATGGCTTGGGGTTAGAAGCTGTTCAGGAGTCTTATAGCTTGGGGTTAGAAGCTGTTCAGGAGTCTTATGGCTTGGGGTTAGAAGCTGTTCAGGAGTCTTATGGCTTGGGGGGTAGAAGCTGTTCAGGAGTCTTATGGCTTGGGGTTAGAAGCTGTTCA
>NW_025534727.1:77500-95000 GCF_020615455.1 Coregonus clupeaformis
TACCAAGGGCCCGTAGGTCTACGTAGATTAGTTCTTAAAAATGATAAGCTGTTTTACAGTAACTGGAAATATATTGTGTTGTCATATTAGATTTTCTTGAACCTTTATTTGAACAGGGAGTCATGCTGAGACCAAGGTCTCCTTCTCAGAGAGGCCCTACGAGCCCTATTGAACAGGGGAGTCATGCTGAGACCAAGGTCTCCTTCTCAGAGAGGCCCTACGAGCCCTATTGAACAGGGAGTCATACTGAGACCAAGGTCTCCTTCTCAGAGAGGCCCTACGAGCCCTATTGAACAGGGAGTCATGCTGAGACCAAGGTCTCCTTCTCAGAGAGGCCCTACGAGCCCTATTGAACAGGGAGTCATGCTGAGACCAAGGTCTCCTTCTCAGAGAGGCCCTACGAGCCCTATTGAACAGGGAGTCATGCTGAGACCAAGGTCTCCTTCTCAGAGAGGCCCTACGAGCCCTATTGAACAGGGAGTCATGCTGAGACCAAGGTCTCCTTCTCAGAGAGGCCCTACGAGCCCTATTGAACAGGGAGTCATGCTGAGACCAAGGTCTCCTTCTCAGAGAGGCCCTACGAGCCCTATTGAACAGGGAGTCATGCTGAGACCAAGGTCTCCTTCTCAGAGAGGCCCTATGAGCCATATTATCTAGATAAAATAAGTCAGTGTTATTGAATTAATATCTGATATCTTGTGATGTCATTAAACCCTCTAAAAACACATTTTTACAATAACGCCAAATAGTCTTAAGTAATATTCTCTTACTGTAAGCCCCATTATTGAAAATGACAGCTAAAAAAGTGCCAAGTCAAAATACTACCCTACCAGACTAGACCACTAGATGGCAGGTTTTACACACATCAACAGAGATTCATCCAGCCTGCCTCCACTCTCTCCAGCGCCACTCCTCTCTACCTTTGATCCCATTGGCTCCTGGAATTACATCGCCTCAGCACTAAATGTCATCATATTCACTTAATGTAGCCTAGCCCCCCTGGACTGTGTAAAATATTAAGCATGAATTCATTCATTGGATATCAACTTCATGACTAAATCAGGGGCGGACTTAGTGATTTGGATGCCTCGTGCAGAGGCCAGTCTGAGTGGCTGAAACCATCCGAGTGAAAGAGCACCCCTCTGTCTCCCTGTATGTAGACTATATGTATCTGATGCTGTCTAGCATGACATGCCAAATATTTGGCAGGTAGCTTAGTGGTTAAGAGCGTTGTGCCAGTAACCGAAAGGTCACTGGTTCTAATCCCCGAGCCGACTAGGTGAAAAATCTGTCGATGTGCCCTTAAGCAAGGCACTTAACCCTAATTGTTCATGTAAGTCGCTCTGGATAAGAGCGTCTACTAAAATGTAAATTTACAGTGCCTTGCAAAAGTATTCATCCCCCTTGCCGTTTTTCCTATTTTGTTGCATTACAACCTGTAATTTAAATGGATTTTTATTTGAATTTCATGTAATGGACATACACAAAATAGTCCAAATTGGTGAAGTGAAATGAAAAAAATTACTGAAAAGTGATGCGTGCATATGTATTCACCCCCTTTGCTATGAAGCCCCTAAATATGATCTGGTGCAACCAATTACCTTCAGAAGTCACATAATTAGTTAAATAAAGTCCACCTGTGTGCAATCTAAGTGTCACATGATCTGTCACATGATCTCAGTATATATACACCTGTTCTGAAAGGCCCCAGAGTCTGCAACACCACTAAGCAAGGGGCACCACCAAGCAAGCGACACCATGAAGACCAAGGAGCTCTCCAAACAGGTCAGGGACAAAGGTGTGGAGAAGTACATAAAAATAAAATATCTGAAATTTTGAACATCCCACAGAGCACCATTAAATCCATTATTAAAAAATTGAAAGAATATGGCACCACAACAAACCTGCCAATAGAGGTCCGCCCACCAAAACTCACAGACCAGGCAAGGAGGGCATTAATCAGAGAGGCAACAAAGAGACCAAAGATAACCCTGAAGGAGCTGCAAAGCTCCACAGCGGGAGATTGGAGTATCTGTCCATAGGACCACTTTAAGCCGTACACTCCACAGAGCTGGGCTTCACAGAAGAGTGGCCAGAAAAAAGCCATTGCTTAAAGAAAAAAATTAACAAACACGTTTGGTGTTCACCAAAAGGCATGTGGGAGACTCCCCAAACATATGGAAGAAGGTACTCTGGTCAGATGAGACTAAAATTGGCCTTTTGGCCATCAAGGAAAACACTATGTCTAGCGCAAACCCAACACCTCTCATCACCCCGAGAACACCATCCCCACAGTGAAGCATGGTGGTGGCAGCATCATGCTGTGGGGATGTTTTTCCATCGGCAGGGACTGGGACACTGGTCAGAATTGAAGGAATGATGGATGTCGCTAAATACAGGGAAATTCTTCAGGGAAAATTGTTTCGGTCTTCCAGAGATTTGAGACTGGGACGGACGTTCACCTTCCAGCAGGACAATGACCCTAAGCATACTGCTAAAGCAACACTTGATTGGTTTAAGGGGAAACATTTAAATGTATTGGAATGGCCTAGTCAAAGCCCAGACCTCAATCCAATTGAGAATCTGTGGTATGACTTAAAGATTGCTGTACACCAGCGGAACCCATCCAACTTGAAGGAGCTGGAGCAGTTTTGCCTTGAAGAATGGAGGGGGGTAGTGAGTTAAGCTCAAGTTTTCTGTTTTGTTGTCTTATTACTTGTTTGCATCTTCAAAGTGGTAGGCATGTTGTGTAAATCAATTGATACAAACCCCCCAAAATCCCCTTTAATTCCAGGTTGTAAGGCAACAAAATAGGAAAAATGCCAAGGGGGGTGAATACTTTCTCAAGCCGCTGTATATGGATGTGTGTGTGCCGCTGTATGACCAGACAGCATCAGATATATGGGCTATACATACAGTGCATTCGGAAAGTATTCAGACCCCTTGACTTTTTCCACATTTTGTTACGTTACAGCCTTATTCTAAAATTGATTAAATTAAAAATTTTCCTCATCAATCTACACACAATACCCCATAATGACAAAGCGAAAACAGGTTTTTAGAAATTTTAGCACATTTATAAAAAAAAAAAAACTGAAATACCTTATTGACAAAAGTATTCAGACCCTTTGCGACTCGAAATTGAGCTCAGGTGCATCCTGTTTCTATTGATCATCCTTGAGATGTTTCTACAACTTGATTGGAGTCCACCTGTGGTAAATTCAATTGATTGGACATTATTTGGAAAGGCACACACCTACATAAGGTCCCACAATTGACAGTGCATGTCAGAGCAAAAACCAAGCCATGAGGTCGAAGGAATTGGCCGTAGAGCTCCGAGACAAGATTGTGTCAAGGCACAGATCTGGAGAATTGTACCAAAACATTTCTGCGGCATTGAAGGTCCCCAAGAACACAGTGGCTTCCATCATTCTTAAATGGAAGAAGTTTGGAACCACCAAGACTCTTCCTAGAGCTGGCCACCCGGCCAAACTGAGCAATCGGGGGTGAAGGGCCTTGGTCAGGGAGGTGACCAAAAACCTGATGGTCACTTTGACAGAGCTCCAGAGTTCCTCTGTGGAGATGGGAGAACCTTCCAGAATGACAACCATCTCTGCAGCATTCCACCAATCAGGCCTTTATGTTAGAGTGGCCAGACGGAAGCCACTCCTCAGTAAAAGGCACATGTACCTATACTTATGTAAATGTGATATTTCCGTTGTTCTATTTTTTTAATAAATTTGCTAAAATTGAGAAAAAAATATTTTTGCTTCGTCAGTATGGGCTATTGTGTGTAGATTGATGAGGACATGTTTATATCTAATCCATTTTAGAATAAGGCTGTAACGTAACAAAATGTGGAAAAGGGGAAGGGGTCTAAATACTTTCCGAAGGCGCTGTACGCGTCCTCTGTATCCATGATGATGGCAGTATTATCAGCAGCACCTGTCTCTTTAAGACATGATAACTTCGGTCATTTTCCCCCTTTATTTGTATGTTCTCTGCTGTGCTCTGAAAGCGCCTCATTGCTGCAGCTTCATTTCAATGAAAGTCACGCTTGCAATCATATCACGTTAAACAATGCACGGGAACTCTGTCAGGGTGGAATAGTCCATTATTATGAACCAGTCCGTGGGTGATTAATGATACTTGTTTCATATATTTATATTAATATTGATATGAAATGGATGTTTGATCTACTATGAATTATTATTTGGCTGTATGGATTCATAAACAATCCAGAAAAACGCATGTCAAAAATGTTATAAATTGATTTGCATTTTAATGAGGGAAATAAGTATTTGACCCCTCTGCAAAACATGACTTAGTACTTGGTGGCAAAACCCTTGTTGGCAATCACAGAGGTCAGACGTTTCTTGTAGCTGCCCACCAGGTTTGCACACATCCCAGGAGGGATTTTGTCCCACTCCTCTTTGCAGATCTTCTCCAAGTCATTAAGGTTTCGAGCCTGACGTTTGGCAACTCGAACCTTCAGCTCCCTCCACAGATTTTCTATGGGATTAAGGTCTGGAGACTGGCTAGGCCACTCCAGGACCTTAATGTGCTTCTTCTTGAGCCACTCCTTTGTTGCCTTGGCCCTGTGTTTTGGGTCATTGTCATGCTGGAATACCCATCCACGACCCATTTTCAATGCCCTGGCTGAGAGAAGGAGGTTCTCACCCAAGATTTGACGGTACATGGCGCCGTCCATCGTCCCTTTGATGCGTGAAGTTGTCCTGTCCCCTTAGCAGAAAAACACCCCCAAAGCATAATGTTTCCACCTCCATGTTTGACGGTGGGGATGGTGTTCTTGGGGTCATAGGCAGCATTCCTCCTCCTCCAAACACGGCGAGTTGAGTTGATGCCAAAGAGCTCGATTTTGGTCTCATCTGACCACAACACTTTCACCCATTTCTCCTCTGAATCATTCAGATGTTCATTGGCAAACTTCAGACGGGCCTGTATATGTGCTTTCTTGAGCAGGGGGACCTTGCGGGCGCTGCAGGATTTCAGTCCTTCACGGCGTAGTGTGTTACCAATTGTTTTCTTGGTGACTATGGTCCCAGCTGCCTTGAGATCATTGACAAGATCCTCCCGTGTAGTTCTGGGCTGATTCCTCACCGTTCTCATGATCATTGCAACTCCACGAGGTGAGATCTTGCATGGAGCCCAGGCCGAGGGAGATTGACAGTTATTTTGTGTTCCATTTGCGAATAATCGCACCAATTGTTGTCACCTTCTCACCAAGCTGCTTGGCGATGGTCTTGTAGCCCATTCCAGCCTTGTGTAGGTCTACAATCTTGTCCCTGACATCATTGGAGAGCTCTTTGGTCTTGGCCATGGTGGAGAGTTTGGAATCTGATTGATTGATTGCTTCTGTGGACAGGTGTGTTTTATACAGGTAACAAGCTGAAATTAGGAGCACTCCCTTTAAGAGTGTGCTACTAATCCCAGCTTGTTACCTGTATAAAAGACACCTGGGAGCCAGAAATCTTTCTGATTGAGAGGGGGTCAAATACTTATTTCCCTCATTAAAATGCAAATCAATTTATAACATTTTTGACATGCGTTTTTCTGGATTTTGTTGTTGTTATTCTGTCTCTCACTGTTCAAATAAACCTACCATTAAAATTATAGACTGATCATTTCTTTGTCAGTGGGCAAACGTACAAAATCAGCAGGGGATCAAATACTTTTTTCCCTCACTGTATATATTACTAATATTCTGTATATTTTTTGAGTGCTCAGCTCACAAGGCCCCTTGATGATGTGATAGCCTGAGGCAGCTACCTCTTCTGCCTGATGGTAAGTCCACCACTGGACTAAATCAGTAGCTGGGGCTGTTTGAGGACCTCCAGGGCCTTTTCCCTTTTCCAGGTTGGATGGCTGGATGGATGGATGAGGCAACACCTTGTAATATACTGTAGGTCTCTGTCTGCCTGTCTGCCTGCCTGTCTGTCTGCCTGCCTGCCTGCCTGCCTGCCTGTCTGTCTGTCTGTCTGTCTGTCTGTCTGTCTGTCTGCCTGCCCGCCTGCCCGCCTGCCCGCCTGCCCGCCTGCCCGCCCGCCCGCCCGGGCAGGCAGACAGGCAGACACACAGACAGACAGATGTGTGACGAGGGTGTTGGGAGGGTTATCTAGTTGGGAGGTAAGCGCCAGAGAGACTGTATAGGTCCATCTGGGAATAAGCCTCTGTCTCCCTGTCTGTCTCCCTGCCTACCTGTCTGTCTCCCTGTCTGTCTCCCTGCCTGCCTGCCTCCTTGTCTCCCTGTCTGTCTGCCTGTCTCCCTGTCTGTCTCCCTGTCTGTCTCCCTGCCTGCCTGCCTGTCTGTCTGTCTCCCTGTATGGCTCCCTGTCTGTCTCCCTGCCTGCCTGCCTGTCTGTCTGGCTCCCTGTATGGCTCCCTGTCTGTCTCCCTGCCTGCCTGCCTGCCTGTCTGTCTCCCTGCCTGCCTGCCTGTCTGTCTCCCTGTCTGTCTCCCTGTCTGTCTCCCTGTCTGTCTGCCTGTATGGCTCCCTGTCTGTCTGCCTGTATGGCTTCCTGTCTGCCTCCCTGTATGGCTGCCTGCCTGTCTGTCTCCCTGCCTGCCTGCCTCCTTGTCTCCCTGTCTGTCTGCCTGTCTCCCTACCTGCCTCCCAGTGTCCCCGCCTGTCTGCCTGTCTCCCTGCCTGCCTGTCTGCCTGCATATCTCCCTGCCTGCCCCCCTGTCTGTCTCCCTGCCTGCCCACCTGTCTGCCTGCCCCCCTGTCTGCCTGTCTCCCTGTCTGCCTCCCTGCCTGACTCCCTGCCTGCCTGTCTGTCTCCCTGTCTGCCTACCTGTATGGCTGCCTGTCTGCCTGTCTCCCTGTCTGTCTCCCTGTCTGTCTCTCTGCCTGTCTCCCTGTCTGTCTCCCTGTCTGTCTCCCTGCCTGCCTGCCTGTCTGTCTCCCTGTCTGTCTCCCTGCCTGACTCCCTGCCTGCCTGCCTGTCTGTCTCTCTGCCTGTCTCCCTGTCTGTCTCCCTGCCTGTCTCCCTGCCTGTCTCCCTGTCTGGCTCCCTTACCTGTCACCATGCCTGCCTACCACCCATGCAGGCAGCAAACTACCCATAAACCACCAGTGTTCTTCTTCATCCCTCTTCTCTTTCCCAATCCTGCTTCGTCTCAGCGGAGCCAAGAGTCCATTTTCACTTGTCTCACACTCTTCCAAACGGTTCCAAGTGCTTCTGCCCCCACACAGTCTCTCTCTTGCTCTGTAACAGTCTCCCATAGCTGGCAGGCTACTCACAGACCACGGGGAATGGAGCATTTATCTGCTCCAGTTTTTACATTGTATTTATCGTAGAACATTTGTATGATTTACAGCCGTTGTGATGCTATCTTCGTGGGGAGGTTGGGTGCAGAGCAGAGCTGAGGGGGCATATGACTTCTAAGAAAATGAACAGGATGGCTTCGTCCCAAATGGGCCTATCAGGCTCTGGTCTAAAGTAGGGCACTTTATGGGGAAGGAGGTGCGATTTGGGACACAGCCTATAGTTTGAGTGTGTCGTTAACACAGAAGGGGGATCCCAGAGGGAGTAAGGATTCATGGTAGCAGTGAATGGGGCCTGTCCCTAATGGCAACATATTCCCATAGTGCCCTGGTCTAAAGTAGTGCACTATGTAGGGAATAGGGTGCCATTCTCTGGTCTAAAGTAGTGCACTATATAGGGAATAGGGTGCCATTTGGGATGCAGACAATGCAGCTGGCTGCTGGAGCGCCATACGGTGTTGGAAGCGTCGGCATCATTGCTTCGCAACAAGCCAAACAACTGTAATACTCTGTGGTTTATGAACAGGAAAAGATGGTAAAGAGACTGATGTTAAAAGTAAAACACTGCCACGTCGCTCTCCTCTCTCCTTGCCCACACAAGTATAAAAACAGCCAGCGTTTCACAGAGGGGGTCTTACCTCGTAGGCCTAGAAGCTGAACAAGATTAACAATAGAGCTAGGTACTTCCAAAGTAAACCTTTTGGTGGAGACGATTTCTCGGACATTAAGCCAAGTCCTGGACTTAAAAGTTTAAGTAGAGATTCTCCGATGAGAAACTTTTTAGGCCAGAACTAGACTAAATCTGTGTCCGGGAAACCTCCCCTTTGAGTCTTGATACCACAAATCTAGGATTGTCTTTGGGGCTGTATTATTCAATGCTGAGTGTCTTCTCTAGTCAAAACAGACAGGAAAGAGCAAGGTTGCATCCCAAATGCCACCCTATTCCCTATATAGTGCACTACTTTTGACCAGGGCCAATTAGGACATAGGGTGTCATTTGGAACACACTACGGAGGATAGAGCAAATATTTGTCCCAGAAGTCACGCCAACCCCCTGTATGATGATGGTGTAATTAAAGGGATAGGGTTGTTTTAAGTCAGAGGCTCTACTGGGCCCTGTGGTTAAGCAGTGGTGGGGGTGGGGGGTGGAGACATGCCCTTTGAGACACTCATCTAGCTAATGAGTGTTTTGTCACAAATAACACCTCAGGTAGAGGTTCCGTGTTGTGGTGAGTGTCTGTTCAAGTCAGGGATGGTTTTGGCCACTGACCAGCCGGGCAAGTAGACTCAATCATACTAGCCCGGTTTCATTCGGGTCCAGAATCTGTGCCATGCATGGAATATTTGACAAGACACAATTTCAGTGGCCTGGTGGGTTTTGTTTGACAGATTTTCTATGAGCTCAGTCTGAAAAGTAATTGTCGTAGTAGAGATACCTGCGTGTGTGTCAGAGGAGGCTGTTGGGAGGAGTTATAGGAGGGTGGGCCCATTGTAATGGCTGGAATGGAATAAATTGCCTGTATTGAACACATGGAAACCACATGTTTGATTCTGTCCCATTTATGCCATTCCAGCCATTACAATAAGCCGATCCTCCTATGGCTCGCCCCACCAGCCTCCTCTAGTGTGTGTGTGTCAACTGGTTTGTTCTGCTTTGTCTGTGAGAAGGAGGCGGAGGTCATGTGATCCAGCCCAGACCAGTGTTTGTCAGGAAAATAGAGGAAGGAAGAAAAAAGGTTGTATTATGTTTTTTTTTGTCATTTAGCAAACGCTCTTATCCAGAGCGACTTACAGTTAGTGAGTGCATACATTTTCATACTGGCCCCCCGTGGGAAACGAACCCACAACCCTGGCATTGCAAGCGCCATGCTCTACCAACTGAGCTACAGGGGGACCCTGTTAGACAGGAGTTGGGGAGTATATCAACATGGATACTACGTTCTAAAAGGTTGTATAATGTTGGAGTGGAGTTGGGGAGTATTACAACACGGATACTACGTCCTAAATGGCTCCCTCGTCCCTATTTAGTAGTGCACTACTTTTGACCAGAGCGCTAAGTAGTGTACTGTAGGGAATATGGAATAGGGTGCCATTTGGCGCGCAGACTGTGAGGGTCAGACTAAGGACAAACCAGACTAAGGATAATTGTTGTTAATTCTCCCAGAGATGTTTAAAGCTGCAATCTGGGATTCGTACATCCATTTTGGGATTTTAAATCAATGATACTGTATTTAGACATCGATTCTTGAATCCCAGATTTCCCCTTTAACCAGATCTGAGATCCCACAGGCTTGGAGGGGTAAGGCCAAATCAAACGAGGCACTTCTCCTAGCAGAGCACACACACACACACACAAACACACGCACACACACACACACACACACAGACACACACACACAAACACACACGCACACACACACACACACACATTGCATTCCTTAGGGGACCCTAAACCTAAACAACTTTAGTGCATGGTCATTATTGCTCAGAGATTTTTCCACGGGTGCGTCCCAAATGACACCCTGTTCCCTACACAGTGCACTACTTTCGACCTGAGCCCTATGATAGTAGTGCACTATGTAGGGAATAGGGTTCTTCTCTGGCACCACTTGACCAGCAGTCCACCTCCCTGCTTTCATTGTAATGCTGATTAGGGAGTTTAAGGTGGTTTTAGTGGAAATGTGGACTTTTAAGACCCAAGAGCAGATTGTAGTGTCCCCTAACTAATGTAATCTACAGCCAACAGCCATGGCTCACGATGCAGAGGGGGACCTACTACACATGCTACACTAATGTCTGTGTGTGTGTGTGTGTCTGTGTGTGTGTGTGTGTGTGTGTGCATCTGTGTGTGTGTGTGCGTCTGTGTGTGTGTGTGCGTCTGTGTGTGTGTGTGTCTGTGTGTGTGTCTGTGTGTGTCTGTGTGTGTGTGTGCGTCTGTGTGTGTGTGTCTGTGTGTGTGTGTGTGTGTGTGTGTGTGTGTGTGTGTATCTATACTGCCTATATATTAACAGTAGTGCCTGGTCATTGCTGAGAGATTTGACCAACACCCTGAACAGTTGAACACTGGTTGACCCCAGTCACACTGAACACCTGAACACTGGTTGACCCCAGTCACACTGAACACCTGAACACTGGTTGACCCCAGTCACACTGAACACCTGAACACTGGTTGACCCCAGTCACACTGAACACCTGAACACTGGTTGACCCCAGTCATACTGAACACCTGAACACTGGTTGACCCCAGTCACACTGAACACCTGAACACTGGTTGACCCCAGTCACACTGAACACCTGAACACTGGTTGACCCCAGTCACACTGAACACCTGAAAACTGGTTGAACCCAGTCACACTGAACACCTGAACACTGGTTGACCCCAGTCACACTGAACACTGATTCACCCCAGTCACCCTGAACACTTGAACTCTTGACCACTGGTTCAACCCAGTCTCAACTGTAATTCAGATTAAAATACCTTAAGGTGTTGTTCATCACAAAATGTAAGTTTTCAAGTTAAGAACAGATTGCCCTGGATTGAACTTTATCCAGTATGTGATAATGAAGAGACTGTCAACAACTATAGAGAATGTACCAGCTAACAACCACTTGACCATGTGTTAACCTTTACCATATAATTACCAAGGTGCTTTTCATGTTAATCTAAATTGTAAATCCAGATTGCCCTGGCTGCCCACAACTAATCTCCATACATTAAGGATGCAAACACTGTAGCTACTTATCAACACAACCTGCAACTGAAGGTTTTGGTTGAACTGGAGGTTTTGGTTGAACTGGAGGTTTTGGTTGAACTGGAGGTTAGGGCTCACAGGGACCCATAGGGCTCACAGGGACCCACAGGGCTCACAGGGACCCACAGGGCTCACAGGGACCCATAGGGCTCACAGGGACCCATAGGGCTCACAGGGACCCATAGGGCTCACAGGGACCCATAGGGCTCACAGGGACCCTCACAGGACCCATAGGGCTCACAGGGACCCACAGGGCTCACAGGGACCCTCACAGGACCCATAGGGCTCACAGGGACCCACAGGGCTCACAGGGACCCATAGGGCTCACAGGGACCCATAGGGCTCACAGGGACCCTCACAGGACCCATAGGGCTCACAGGGACCCACAGGGCTCACAGGGACCCTCACAGGACCCATAGGGCTCACAGGGACCCACAGGGCTCACAGGGACCCATAGGGCTCACAGGGACCCATAGGGCTCACAGGGACCCATAGGGCTCACAGGGACCCTCACAGGACCCATAGGGCTCAAAGGGACCCATAGGGCTCACAGGGACCCATAGGGCTCACAGGGACCCATAGAGCTCACAGGACCCATAGGGCTCACAGGGACCCACAGGGCTCACAGGGACCCACAGGGACCCACAGGGCTCACAGGGACCCATAGGGCTCACAGGGACCCTCACAGGACCCATAGGGCTCACAGGGACCCACAGGGCTCACAGGGACCCTCACAGGACCCATAGGGCTCACAGGGACCCATAGGGCTCACAGGGACCCTCACAGGACCCATAGGGCTCACAGGGACCCACAGGGCTCACAGGGACCCTCACAGGACCCATAGGGCTCACAGGGACCCATAGGGCTCACAGGGACCCATAGGGCTCACAGGGACCCATAGGGCTCACAGGGACCCTCACAGGACCCATAGGGCTCACAGGGACCCATAGGGCTCTGGTAAAAAGTAATGCACTATATAGTGAATAGGGTGCCATTTGGGACACAATGTTTCTCATCACCCCTCCAATCACATGGTAATAATGCTCCCCATTCAGGCAGCAGCATTATGCTGATGGGGCTTACTATGGTCATGAGGTGTGAGGCCAAGGCTTTGTTGTTTCCCAGCTAGCCACCAGGATGGATAGGCTATGTGAGGCCAAGGCTTTGTTGTTTCCCAGCTAGCTACCAGGATGGATAGGCTATGTGAGGCCAAGGCTTTGTTCTTTCCCAGCTAGCTACCAGGATGGATAGGCTATGTGAAGCCAAGGCTTTGTTGTTTCCCAGCTAGCTACCAGGATGGATAGGCTATGTGAAGCCAAGGCTTTGTTCTTTCCCAGCTAGCTACCAGGATGGATAGGCTATGTGAAGCCAAGGCTTTGTTGTTTCCCAGCTAGCTTCCAGGATGGATAGGCTATGTGAGGCCAAGGCTTTGTTGTTTCCCAGCTAGCTACCAGGATGGATAGGCTATGTGAGGCCAAGGCTTTGTTCTTTCCCAGCTAGCTACCAGGATGGATAGGCTATGTGAGGCCAAGGCTTTGTTCTTTCCCAGCTAGCTACCAGGATGGATAGGCTATGTGAAGCCAAGGCTTTGTTGTTTCCCAGCTAGCTACCAGGATGGATAGGCTATGTGAAGCCAATACTTTGTTCTTTCCCAGCTAGCTTCCAGGATGGATAGGCTATGTGAGGCCAAGGCTTTGTTGTTTCCCAGCTAGCTACCAGGATGGATAGGCTATGTGAGGCCAAGGCTTTGTTCTTTCCCAGCTAGCTACCAGGATGGATAGGCTATGTGAAGCCAAGGCTTTGTTGTTTCCCAGCTAGCTTCCAGGATGGATAGGCTATGTGAAGCCAAGGCTTTGTTGTTTCCCAGCTAGCTACCAGGATGGATAGGCTATGTGAAGCCAAGGCTTTGTTCATTCCCAGCTAGCTACCAGGATGGATAGGCTATGTGAAGCCAAGGCTTTGTTGTTTCCCAGCTAGCTTCCAGGATGGATAGGCTATGTGAGGCCAAGGCTTTGTTGTTTCCCAGCTAGCTACCAGGATGGATAGGCTATGTGAGGCCAAGGCTTTGTTCTTTCCCAGCTAGCTACCAGAATGGATAGGCTATGTGAGGCCAAGGCTTTGTTCTTTCCCAGCTAGCTACCAGGATGGATAGGCTATGTGAAGCCAAGGCTTTGTTGTTTCCCAGCTAGCTACCAGGATGGATAGGCTATGTGAAGCCAATACTTTGTTGTTTCCCAGCTAGCTTCCAGGATGGATAGGCTATGTGAAGCCAAGGCTTTGTAGTTTCCCAGCTAGCTACCAGGATGGATAGGCTATGTGAAGCCAAGGCTTTGTTATTTTCCAGCTAGCTACCAGGATGGATAGGCTATGTGAAGCCAAGGCTTTGTTCTTTCCCAGCTAGCTACCAGGATGGATAGGCTATGTGAGGCCAAGGCTTTGTTCTTTCCCAGCTAGTTTCCAGGATGGATAGGCTATGTGAAGCCAAGGCTTTGTTCTTTCCCAGCTAGTTTCCAGGATGGATAGGCTATGTGAAGCCAAGGCTTTGTTGTTTCCCAGCTAGCTACCAGGATGGATAGGCTATGTGAGGCCAAGGCTTTGTTGTTTCCCAGCTAGCTTCCAGGACGGATAGGCTATGTGAAGCCAAGGCTTTGTTGTTTCCCAGCTAGCTTCCAGGACGGATAGGCTATGTGAAGCCAAGGCTTTGTTGTTTCCCAGCTAGCTTCCAGGATGGATAGGCTATGTGAAGCCAAGGCTTTGTTGTTTCCCAGCTAGCTTCCAGGATGGATAGGCTATGTGAAGCCAAGGCTTTGTTGTTTCCCAGCTAGCTTCCAGGACGGATAGGCTATGTGAAGCCAAGGCTTTGTTGCTTCCCAGCTAGCTTCCAGGACGGATAGGCTATGTGAAGCCAAGGCTTTGTTGCTTCCCAGCTAGCTTCCAGGACGGATAGGCTATGTGAGAATGTGCACACCAGGGGCAGCATCCCAAATGGAACCCTGTCCCGTATATAGTGCACTACTTTTGACCACAGCCCTATGGACCCTGGTCAAAAGTAGTGCACTACAGTACATAGGGAATAGGGTGCCAAAAGTAGTGCACTACAGTACATAGGGAATAGGGTGCCATTTGGGAATCAGCCCAGGTAAACCAAAGAAAGAAGACGTGTAGGCGGCCGGTACGTTGCAATAAACTTTAGCGAACTATTAACATAATATATTTACAAAAATATACATATGGGAGCAGTCAGCATAGTAAATCAGGATGCACAACTGCAACGCGTTTCGACTACTAGAGTCTTCCTCAGGCAGTGTTGACGCAGGCCAGATCAATGAACACTGCTAAGTGCCATGCAGCTAATCTGTGAATGAATGGTATTATGGATACCAGGCCGACCGCGGGGCTATAAGTACATTAGTCCAAGTATGTCTTAACTCTCTGACTCAGGGACAGAGGTATCATGTCTTAACTCCCTGACTCAGGGGAAGGGAAATGACTCCTTTTTTGGACAAAAATGAATGGCAATATATTGGCATTGGGCGAAACATGCACCCAAATTAAATGTTTACTCAAATGGACGGCAAATCGTGTAAAACATGTTGCAAATGGCATACAGCAAATGCCAAGTGTAGTAACTCAAACATCCTCAGGATGGCGAGCTCGATCAACCGTAGCAAAGCATATTGCAAATGTATACCCAAGTCAAATCTCAAGGGTGAAATTACCAACTATAAAGACTTCGTCAAAAGTGCGATTTGTCTCAATTATACATTACTAAGAACCGTATGGATATAGATTTATTTTATTTTATGTGAGTTTGTCCATTAGGCCTATGGAATGTCCATATCAGGCATGTTACACTGCAAATTGATAAATATTCCATTTGTTACACATTATACTGCAAATGGCCAAAGTGTCCACTTGTCACCTCTGATCATAGGAAGTCGGGTTCCGAACCCAAAGGTCACAGAACCATGTCCAAATGGCACATGAAATGTACAAATGTCATGTACAAATGTCACCTTTGGACTCCAAAGGTTAACAACCTCCTCCTCTCCTGTGGTTGTACTGTACGACCGACACAGCACTTTTAGTACTCTCTGGTTCCTGCCAACATCAGAGCCGAGCTGTCACCTGTCACACAGAACCAAGAGCCAAGCACATGGCCTTGCCCTCTCTCTGCCCACCCCACCCTGTCCAGCCCACTGCCCTGCCCACATTCTGCAGCCAACCATAGAACAGCAGCGCTAACCCCCAGACGTCCAGAAGGTCAGTCTGACGTACAGCTGTCAGAGCCAAGCTGCCATCCAGTGGCAGACATACCATTAGGCAGAAGAGGCAGATGTGTGAACCTCCAGCAAAGGGCCTCCAAAAAAAAAAGTTAATGAATCCATACAGCTGAATAATAATTCAGAATATATTAATAATTGATTTCCATACATATGTTCATATCAATGTTAATATAATCCAGGTTTTTTCTCATAATAGCCGCATATTTAATGGCATGGATGACTCGTATGCAGTGTAATGACATGAATGAATGATTGATTATATTGAAGTAGACTGTTATGTTGAGACACATCAAACAGGACATGCTCTCACAGCTCCATGGTGGATAGATTATATAAGGCAATAGAAACATAATACTATTGATTAAGGCTACATTATAGCATGCTAAATGTTTCTGATCAGTGATAGATGAACATCTTGATTTAGGCTACATTGTAGCATGCTAAATGTTTCTGATCAGTGATAGATGAACATCTTGATTAAGGCTACATTGTAGCATGCTAAATGTTTCTTGATCAGTGATAGATGAGTCAAATAATCAATGAGGTACCACCTCCACTTGCCCAGCCAGAGATCAATTAACCAAATATACAATACAGATGTAGATTCAGTCAAACAAAATCACATTGATTGATTATCAGAACAGTCACAGGCTTTTGGACGGGAGTGGGACAGGCTAATATGTGAGTGAAGAGCAACATCCACTCGTTAAGCTACATAATAATAATAATAATAATACGCCATTTAGCAGACGCTTTTATCCAAAGCGACTTACAGTCATGTGCGCATACATTTTTACGTATGGGTGGTCCCGGGGATCGAACCCACTACCCTGGCGTTACGAGGCGCCATGCTCTACCAATTGAGCTACAGAGGACCACATAACATGCTGGCAAAATGTTCTGATCATTAATATATGAGCAAACTAGAATGAAGATGATCATGTGCACTCACCTCAACTTAGCTAACATTTCACCAGCCTAATGGTTACCAAATGTCAAAAACAGAGATTCAGTCAAAACAAAAAATATGACATTGATTGATTTAACAAGACGAGTCCCCCCCGCTCTTATCGCAAAGCAGCGTGATGGCACTGTCCCAATCATAATGGAGTTGAACCGATCATCTAGGTGACAACACATGACTGTTGCTTTCCATTAGTATAACTGTTGGATATGACTGGGAGTTTCAGTATAAGCCAGAATTTGATACATGCATTCAATTGCATTAGCCTACTTTATTCCAATATTTCCGTGATTCAGTTGATCATAACTACGGGGAGTTTTCCTCTCTCCTGGCTTTTCTAAGACAAGGGCCTCTGCCTTGGGCCTCCAAATCACTAAGTCCGCCCCCTGAGCTGTCAGAGCCAAACACATGGCCTTGCGTGCTGGCCTCTCTCTGCTCTGCCCAGCCCAACATGTTGCCATACCCACATCCTGCAGCCAACCATAGGACAGTAGAGCTGACCCTGACCTGCCCACCGTAAGAGTGCGACATGGCCTTGCACGCTGCCCTTTCTCTGCCCAGCTCTGCCCACCCCACCCTGTCCAGCCCACTGCATCCTGCATGACTGAGATAGCCCTGACCTCAACATAGCCAGTCAGTCAGTCAGTCAGTCAGCCATTCATCCAGCCAGCCAGTCAGTCAGCCAGCCAGTCAGCCATTCATCCAGTCAGTCAGCCAGTCAGTCAACCATTCAGCCAGTCAGTCAGTCAGCCAGTCAGTCAGTCAGTCAACCATTCATCCAGTCAGTCAGCCAGTCAGTCAGCCAGTCAGTCAGTCAGTCAGTCAGCCATTCATCCAGTCAGTTAGATATTCAGTTCATAACCTCTTCACACACAGTGAGCCAGCCAGTCAGCCATTCATCCAGTCAGTTAGATATTCAGTTCATAACCTCTTCACACACAGTGAGCCAGCCAGTCAGTCAGCCATTCATCCAGTCAGTCAGTCAGTCAGTCAGTCAGTCAGTCAGTCAGTCAGTCAGCCAGTCAGTCAGTCAGTCAGTCAGTCAGTCAGTCAGTCAGTCAGCCAGTCAGTCAGTCAACCATTCAGCCAGTCAGTCAGTCAGTCAGTCAGTCAGTCAGTCAGTCAGTCAGCCATTCATCCAGTCAGTTAGATATTCAGTTCATAACCTCTTCACACACAGTGAGCCAGCCAGTCAGTCAGCCATTCATCC